>NC_092661.1:15803005-16105005 GCF_032118995.1 Asterias amurensis | reverse complement strand
ACTCCCTGTTTGGGTAAAATGCTGCACTTTAAACAAAACAATACTTCCTTATTTATAAGACTGGCAATGGCGAGTACATAGTATGTTCACATGAGATGCTGTTAGTATTAGTGTTACTACAAAGACTTCACTCTGTTTCTGATTATTTTTCCCACCATGCTGAGCTTAGAAATATCCTTTCTGAAAACTTGAAAGAAAAAGAGAAGTTTGTTTTTTAAGCTGAATTTCTCACCAATTCATTGGTGATGACTAGTTTGATTTTCTCTATGATTTTAACATTCAAGCAACGCTTCGTCTATGAACATAGATGCTGTTTAAGACGAACCTTGTTTTGAGGCATGAAAGTGTGAACAATGAAAAGGTCACTCAATCTGTTCTATAAGTGAAGGTCACTCAATCTGTTCTTTAAGTGTTGCAAACTGAGCAATAAGCGCCTTGTTAATGTCGCCATGTACCAGTCATGCAAGTGATTCCTTGTTAAACAACACACCTTGCCAAGCCATTGCGCAAGGCTATGGAGGCCAAGCTTGCTTAGAGATTGGTGCTGCATCTTGCAAGTTACGGACTGCTGGCTGGGCACTGAGGCAACGACTTTAATTGAAAACACAGCAGGTGACGGCCAAGCAAAAAATATCAAATAAGATTGTAGCTCAAATTTAACCTCTACAAAATACATGATGGCATGTGTACAAAAATAGTTTACCAATTAAACCACGTACACTGTACATGTACATAAAACACTAGTTTAGAGTTGAAACATTCCAGTAATTTTGAATCGTGACATAACTTGGTTGTAAATGTTTGCAGTGTAGATGAATCCATCATACAGCGACAATGTTCATTTATAATATTTTCTCCAGCACTCCAGAATTTGGCACTTTTGTTTTTAGAATCTTACAATTTACATGTAGGAATTGCATTTTCAGTTCAACGTTTCCACTTCACAACAGCCTACTAAGGCTCCCTCAAATATATTTTATCACAAAAATAAGACCAAAGCAAAACACATGGCTTTAACTCCCCTACAAGGACAAATTATCCAAAACTTTATCTGAATTTTAAACCTAAGAACAACTCCAACATTTAGCTACATGTACTGTACATGTATCTGTACAATGCACTCATACTGTACACTGATATTGTGCTACTAGTACATTAGGCCTGCCCTCGTGGTGACCTTGAAATGCTAGGTAGAAACTTACTATTTTCTTTTAGGATTCCCTTTACCAAGTAGGAAATGCCTTGGTGCCCATACCCTTTTAAAACAAAGCATACAGGTCTGTACTATCACTATAACATATTCTGTAGTTTGTAAGTTTAAGGAAAGTTTATAATGACTATCATGCCAAGCTCTGAGCTTATTTAAATTTGCATAATAAGAGTGCCTGCAGCAGAGCATTTAAATAGCAGCTTAAAAACAAGCTTATGAAACTTATTGCTAGGTGAATAAAAGAGATTATCACACGCCCCCCTCACATGCACTGCATTGTGTCATGGGTCACTGACTCCAGTAAATGTTTTACCACCAGTTACCACACACCCTCCAAACCCAAGAATAAAGCTGAAACCTTTATAATACAGGTACTTTTTCATTACAGGAACACGTTGCCTTGGATCGGTCGAGTTGGTCTTTGAAAAGCGTTTTGTGACCGTTCGTTATAAAATGCATATGGTTCGAAAGATGATGTAAAAGTAGAATACAATGATCCACACAAATATGCCTCGAAATTGCGTAGTTTTCTTTTTACACCATCCAATAACACAGTTGACCATTTATGGGAGTCAAAATTTGGACTCCCATATATCGCTGACAGTGATAGTTCGCGACGTAAAAAGAAAACCGTGCAATTTTGAGTGATACTTGTGTGGAACATTATATTCTACTTTTAAAACATCTTTCTAATCAAATACATTTCATAACAAACGGTTTCAAACGCTTTTTATAGACCAACTCGTCCGATCCAAGGCAACGTGTTCCTTTAACATGTTTAAAGTTTGGTCTTGAAGATATAAACAAAGTAAAAAGTCAAAGAAGACCAAAGTCGTCACTATTTTTAAACTGAGGGAAACAATATTTTTGGTTTATTTATTGAACAAATCTTTGAGCAATGGTTTATACTTGTTTACATTTTAATGTACAGTAATATATTGTATGTATGCATAGAATTTTTACAAACAAGACTGATTCCAGCAAAATCAACTGACAAAATTCATCAAAGTCCATGTATTTTTCATCAAAAAGCTGTTTTTAGAAGATAATTATCACAGAATGAGATTACCTGAACCTGAATGGATTTTTTTTTAAGATTCTAGCAATTTAAAAAAAAAACTTGTTGTCAGAATTTTACTGGAATACATCTCAAATTTACAGTTTTGTTAATTTTTAACTTTTCCGATTGACTCCTTTTTCTCTTTTAACTCTGCCTATGAAAATTGACAATAATTATTACACCCTGATTTTATAATGCATTGACAATGGTAGACCTTGATGGAGTCTTACAACAAATTAAAGAGCTTTTTGTCATATTTTGTTTTTAAAGCGCAATGAGTTTTTACTTATTAACCTTCAAGCTTGACGCTTCATGGCAGTGACCCTGGTCATAGCCTAGGTGCCCCTTAAATGTTCCAGTAAAAGTTGTACAAATATCACAGTGGTGCCCCCTAAAGAAAAACCGCCCAACTCTTGCCCTCACAAGAACAAAAAATCTTGACACAGCGGGCACATTTGTTATTTTTTCAAGCTTTCACATTTCATTGGTATGGTAAAGTAACGAGTTAATTTTCTAAAAATTTCATATTTCATTGGTAACGGGGTAACATTTTTTCTCATCAAGATCAAGACATGCCTAGCACTAGCTCTGATGAGGGTTGAAAATATTGCCCAACAGAAAAAAGGTTATTTTGTCAGAACACAATACGGTTTTCTATCCTACAAATACTGCTGCTCGTTAAAAAAAAGTGTTCGAGGTCATACACAATATTTGTGCGCATAACACCATAACAATTTTTTCAAAAGCGCATTACAACACAATACTGGATGGAATGTTACCCATTGTCAGGTAACGTATCGTGCCAGCGATAAAAATCCCAACACTTCTGCTAAATAGTTCAACAAATCAAGAATAGAGTTTTCACACAGTCATTCATTGAGTTTTTATCAACCGTATCACAATGAGGAGAATGAGTCTCTACCAAGGGGGGTACAACGGAACAGGATGTTGGGTGGGTGGCGTTCACTGGAGTGCACCACTAATTCCCTTTGCTGTTTTCACAAAGAATGTTTCGCGACCGAGTTGAACACGGTTACGAATTTGGTAACGTTAAAATTTGAATCGCATTAGCCATTTGCCGTTTGTATGAATAAGGGTAATGCTGCAGGTATGTGCAACCTGTCAAGTATTTGATGAAGAAATTTGATTTGATTGTATTGAGCAATGTTCTCTGAAAAATGTACCTAATAAACACAGGTAAATATCTGTGTAGCATTCTTCACTTTGCACAGCGACAGTTTAAAGGAACACGTTGCCTTGGATCGGTCGAGTTGGTCTTTGAAAAACGTTTGTAACCGTTTTTTATAAAATGCATATGGGTAGAAAGATGTTGTAAAAGTAGAATACAATGATCCACACAAACATGCCTCGAAATTGCGTGGTTTTCCTTTTACCTCGTCGACTAACACGTCGGCCATTTATGGGGGTCAAAATTTTGACTCCCATAAATGGCTGACGGTGATAGTTCGCACAGTAGAAGGAAAACCACGCAATTTCGGGGCAAACTTGTGTGGATCATTGTATGCTACTTTTAAAACATCTTTTCAACCATATGCATTATATAAAAAACGGTTAAAAACGCTTTTGTTTTGACCAACTCGTCCGATCCAAGGCAACGTGTTCCTTTAAAGGCACTGGACACTTTTGGTAATTGTCAAAGACTAGCCTTCACAGTTGGTGCATCTCAACATAATGCATAAAATAACAAACCTGTGAAAATTTGAGCTCAATCGGTCATCGAACTTGCGAGGTAATAATGGGGAAAAAACACCTTTGTCACACTAAGCTATGTGCGTTGATATGACTGATTTTAAGATCTCAAGTTGTAAATCTGAGGTCTCGAAATCAAATTCGTTGAAAATTACTTCTTTCTCGAAAACTATGGCACTTCAAAGGGTGCCGTTTCTCACAATGTTTTATACCGTCAACCTCTCCCCATTGCTCGTTACCAAGTAAGGTTTTAAGTTAATAATTATTTTGAGTCATTACCAAAAGTGTGTCCACTGCCTTTAAACTCTCGAAATCTCAATCAAATCTGCCTTATCTCAACAGTTAGTTTGTTTTAACCAGTACCCCGGTACGTATGTCTATTCCTTACTCTGCATGTAAAGGGACAGTTACAAACTTCTGATTACTCATCAAATACAGCAGGCCGGCCGTGATGTCCTATCTGAAAAAGTTCATTGAGCTTTCAGTTTATAGTCAAGTCTTTCCATTGACTTCAATAACAGGATTAATAAGTCCGGTTCAAACTTCCTGCGAATGTGAAGCGTATTTTTAGGTCACATCCCTATTTTTGCTACATGAATGTTTCGCAGGAGTTGAGCACAGCTTAACTGTTGTGAATTATTCGCTGCGAATGTGACATAAATCTTCGCTTAGCATTTATGAACTAGACTTAAAGCGTCACTAATTGCTTGTTGAAAAGACACTAGTCACTACAAGTCATACCATGGAAACTCTTTCAAATGTTCCTGAAAAAAAAGAAAAAAAAAAGATTCTTAAAAGCTCAACTCATGAGTGCCTTGGGCACCACTTGCGACAGACACCAGTACTTTTAAAAGGACAATTGTATATAATAAAAAAGAAGAACGAAAAACATGTTTTCTGCAGACAATAAGCTATGGCTCATTTCACAGCTTTTGATGTGGTTGTAAGAGATGAGATCCATCATTCTAAACCATTATTATTGCTTCATGTCACTTAAACAGAATAAACAAGCAGTAATTACAATGTGACAAACAAATCAACAAAATAAATTTCTTGTATATCCGCAAAGTTTTGGTTGGTTGATTTTAGTGTTGTATTTATTTGAATTTTTTTTTCCAAAAAGGAACAAGGAATATAGAATGTAAAAATAACCACCCAGCAACAATCAGGTGAAGATAATAGACCTTGGGTATTGGATTAAATTAAACTTGTATACATAGTAACTAGCCTCAGGCAAAATTACTGTTGAATTGTTGTCACTGTGATCAGGAATTTTTAAAGTTCTGTAATTGTTTGATTTTTTTTTTAAATGCTGTACGGTTACTCCATAATTCTTCTACTTTGAAGTGTTTTACAAAACTGAAAATTAACATATTTTTTCAGTTTTTTCAGAAGGGTTGAGTAATTCAAATTAAACTGCTTTTTAAAAGTGAACATAATGGGCCCTACACAAGCAAACATAATTTGCCTATGTCATCTTAGTAGGAATTTGGTTTAAACCAATGTTTTCTGCTGTACTCAGTTCCATAAAATTGCTTCTCATAGTTTTATAAGGCCTACAGTTTTCAATCCCTAGCCCCTGGTTAGTGGTAGGGCAAAATTTATGTTAAAATTCTACTGAGTATATGTAGTATGTGTGACGCCTATTTTCCCGTACATTTATGAAAACACCCAACAAAAACCAACTCAATGTTTTTCTTCTCCGTTTTGTAATGTTCAGCTGCTGGTCCTGTGGCCAATCATAAATCAAAAAATAAAATAAAAGATAAAAACTAAAACTTGAAGTTTTCTTTTTATAGTAAAAATAAGACTCTGAAATGCAATACATCTTGCTTGAATGAGATTAATTTCAAAAACTAAAAGTAAATCAACAAAACTTTTATAATACAATGATTTTGTTGTTTTTGTCAGTAACGCTAGAGAAAGAAAGGTGTGAGCTCACGAAAATAAAACCTAAATTGAGCACAGTCTTCACTTCTCTCTGCTTCAAATAAAATAAAAACTTTCTTTTGACCTTTGACCTTTCATACATCACACACGTTGAGCACCTTCTGTTTTTACCTTCCTTGCTTACACAAAGTACATGTCCAGCACAGCTCCTTAACATATCAAATACAATTTTGCATTTACATTCTAGAATTCCCTTGCTACCACTTGTGTCATAATCCAACATTTCTTTGCTTGATTTTGTAGCTGGCTCAATGCAATCATGGAGAGCTACAATTCATAAGGCTATGGAAGCCTGGCAAATGACAGAAAGATAAAGTTCATTATTTTTAACAGATTTTCTTGTGGTCCTCAAGTCAAATTGATGTTGGATTCTTGTGGTTTACAGGGCAACTGTGGTTGAAAAACAAATGAAACCATAATCAATGAATACTGTTTTACAAAATAATGGTCCCATTTGAAGTTATTTACACGTTTTGTTGTTGTTGACCAATTTGGGATGGCTGATGTTTTTACCAAGATAACAAAATTTACAAGTTATTTTTGTTGTCCTAATTTACATGACTCACAAAAAATAAGTCAATAATTTGGAATGCATTAACATAAAACTCGACCACCGGATTGTTTTTGAGACCAACAATCTTCTTTAATGTGGTTTTATGTACATTATTGATGGTTCAAAGGTACTGTTTGAAAAAAGGTACTTATGGAAGTCCCTTTTTTTTACTGTTTAAATCAAATCACTCTCAACGTTTTTGGCAAGTTGGTTTTCCAATAACAACAGATCTGTCCGAGGCCCTTCAATTGCTGCAGGGTGCGTGTTGGTACAACTTAGCAGACTAGGTCTGGCTGCCAGCCCTTAGTAACCATAACGCATCCAATTTGCATTGAAGTTCGAGTACCGACTGTTATGGGGAGCTGCTTTCTGACCGTGGAAGGGGCTTGTGGGGAAGTAACCACCCTGACTCTGCTGCTTGTAGTTGTAAGGAATGAATGGACGTTGCTGTTGATGGTGATGATGGTGGTTGTTTGTGGGTGGTGGCAACGCTGCCAGCTGCCGATGATGGTGGTGGTGGTGGTTGTTGCTGTTCTGGTACTGGTTGAGTTGTCGTTGTTGCACGCCATTGCTGAACATCAGCGGATGCCTCTGGTGCTGGTGGTGGAATGCCAGCGATCGCTGAACCTCCTGAGCAAAGTCCGCGATCAGTGTCAGGGTCTGACGTCGCTCATGTCCCATCAGACACACCGTACTGGAATCCACAACTCGGTGAAGAATCATCAAGTACTCGTACCTACAAATGTCGTCCCCGACAAAGTGATCATTCAAATAGCTCTCAAGCTTTTGCTGCTGTTGCGGCAACTCGCTGAAGTCGATGAAAAAACGTGAACACATGTATCTTTCCAGGATTTTTATTTCCTCGTGGCTCGCTGGGAGGTATTTCCGGACAAGGAGATTGCAGTATTTGAGCAGACCGCCTCCTCGGATTTCTTCAGGGTTCCGCGTGGCGATCAACTTATTGTTGAGGTGGTAGAGGGCCTCGTTGAAGTTCCCAAAGACACTTTCTCCGATGACTGTCGGGTAGAAGTTAGAGTTCATCGGGATTTCAGAAAGTTTGTAGAAGAAGAGGAGTGAATCGAGGATGATCTGGAAAGAATCTACACTGAATTCAAACTGACGCCTCATCCTGTCTACAAATTTGAGTTCAATATTCTTGCCAGTGTTATTAGACAATGAAATAAGGCTCCAACGGTCATTATCGTTGTAGATTTTGACCATTTTTTGCACATAGGCCTCCTGCATGGTGCATGAGCTCATTTTGGATGTACTCACCCCCTCTGGAAGGAAATTCAACAGCGAGGTGAATACGGCTTCCTTGATAATGTGGGTGTTTTCAGTCCGTGACATGTCCACACCGAAGATCAAGTCGACGTCGTTGTAGGACTGGTGTTCAGAGGCCCCGAGAATGTGGCTGGCTGCCCCACCGTTCATCCGGACACCGCGGACATGCACCCCTGCTTCTTCGAGTTTGCCCCGTACCACATCGATCAAATCAAGCAGGCTCATGTCCAACGTTGGAAAGTTTCCCCGACCGTGGACCGTCATGGTCTCCCGTCGCAGTACATGGTCCAGCCGGTTAACTTGGTCATAACTTAGCACCTGAAATCTCGTAGTGGTCGATTCGGTAGTGGCCATGCTTGTCCCACAAATAGTCTCCAGTCCTCTTCAGAATTGAATGTTAAACTGTAAGAATGCAACGAGAGGAGAACCAAACAGAGAGTTAATCAAAATACTGACTAGTGTTCCTACAGTGAACAGACTGTTGCAACTAATATAAAATGTCAACCAAAGTCGTGCCTGCACTTGTCCCCAAGCTAAGTATTGCAGATGTCAGCAACTCGATCAGCTGGCGCCGCTTCACATATATGTGAGCTTTAAAATCACTACGCGAAACAGCTGTTTTCTCAATTATTAAATGAAAACAGTTCGTACAATTCGGGAAAATTGCTGTCTAAGTATTAAATCAAATTGGATTTGACGGTCCTTCAAATTCACGGTTATAAATTTAATAAATGTAAGCTGTTTCAGGTTTTTATCAAGGAATGAGAGAACTTACTGATGCGCGGATTTATAAAACCAGACGCATTTTGCCATAACCAATTGTTTGTCAGTTTCGTAATCTGATTGGTTAGGTAATTGAGTTGCCCCTGACGATAGCCAATGGCGTGCGAGTTCTTCTTGTATCTCATGAATATTCAGTTATTTTTTTAGTTTCCTTGTAGTTGTTGTCATAACGTTGTGCAACAAAATAGTGATGGGGTAATTTTCCATGACAAGAATGTTCCATGACTGTTCAATGGCCGGAATTCACGGCAGAACGGCGGAAAACAAAACACTCAAACCAACACTGATATTATTTGTTTGGATAAGAGGACAATATATATTTCCACAATAATGTGAAATAAACCAAGTTTTACCGCAATTAAAAATGCTGTTGTCATAGTTCGACAACATGGAATATGTAATTAATTGCGTGGGCGTAAAAATTCATACCGAGTGGGCCATGCGGCGGCCATGGGTTAGGGATAGGGGGCGGGGCAAATTGGATTAAGCTGGGGTCGAAATTTGCGGGGGAGGACAGGCGTCCCATCCGGCATGATGCTGATATTTAAATGGGGTAGGGGAATACATGGGGAAATGAAGGGCAGAAGTCCGGCACGGTAGTTACAACTGACAACAGACCTAATGGGATAACTTTAACTCTGCATTTATTTGTTGGATTATTTTTTACTGTACATAAGACGCAATTTTAAAGACTATTAATTTGGTAAACTTTAGGGAATAATTGTTGAAACTGAAAAAGATAACTGATTAATTTTATAATATTCAAATGGTTGTACCGATCCGAGCAACAACAACAACAACGACAACGACAACGACAACGACAGCGACATGACAACGGCAGCGACGACAACAACAATGACAACGACAACGACAACAACAACAAATTATGAAGTTTCACATGTTTTTTGCAAGACAATGTTCATTAAAATTAGTCTTCACTTCAAGTTTAACTGCCATACTTATTGTTTCTATGTCAAATTATAGCTAATGAAATTTTCATTTATAATATTGACAGCTAATTTTCCCATTTCCTGTCAGCCACTTACTTCATAACACATCCCATGTGTACGAATGCGAATTATGATTTCCACGTACGTATGGTGTCCAAAAATGTGATGAACAGATAGACTGGTCTCATTTGTAATTAGGCTGAGAGGTAATGCTTGTTGTTGTTTGATTGTTTGGGTGTTTGTTTGTTTGTTTGTTTGTTTGTTTGTTTGTTTGTTTGTTTGTTTGTTTGTTTTTTGTTTTTTTGTTTGCTTGTTTTGTTGTAGTTTTTGTTTATTTCTGTAGGATAATTAAAACACACATAAGGAATTTGTATGTTGCGTATAAAACTGATTTGAATTAGACCTGACTTTTTTAGTTTGAAAATAGCAATCATTGTTTTCAATGAACTTCGCTAAACCTACCCACCCCGACACACACAACCAAGTGGCTATTCATAATACATGGTCTTCGCCGAAATTTTGACAATGTTGAAAATTAAAGGTGGCAGCAACAGCGCCCGCAATGGCAAGCAAATGGACAGGTCCGATTTGACAGCGCTGGCTGTATGTACACGGCTATCAGACACAACCTTGTTGTATATCAACTAATAGCTTATACGTTGAAGTCTGTAAATATTTAGTCATTGAGAAATATACATGACACGCGCACTCAGGGTGGAAAAATGTGGTGGAAAAAAAATCATACTTATTAGGTTTTAACCACAAAACAAGGATGAAAAAAAAACATGACTAATGTGGAAGACACATCCGCACCACAGACCCGATGGCAGGATACATGTAGGGAAACATTTTGTGAATGAATGACTTCTTTAGGAAGAATTGTTAATAATAAGTAATAGAGAAGTCATTATTATCATGTAATAGGAAACTATCGCTATTTTCAAATTAATAAACAACACCTTTCGAAATGTCATGTGAAACAGGCGAGAGATCCTCCTGTCTGCTTATGTTTTCCGGAATCAATGTGGGCGGGATGGATTTGTGACAAAAATGAGATTTTATTACCAATTTGTTTCAGAGGGCTTTGTTGTGTAATGGATCGGGGAATTGCAGGGAGACATCCAGGGGAAATAACACAAAATTCGAAATTAACTTTCCGGTATTGCCACTTTTCTTTTTTCTTTTTTGGACAAAAGAATAACATTTCCCCATAGTGAGGTAATTATAGAGTTACTCGTTAACAGACTGGGTTACGCTTTCAACACTGGATGCGATAACGAAGAATGAATCGATAGGGATTTAGAAAATGGTTTAGCTATTTTTATTTGGGAGAAAAACAACAACCGCATCGATCGAGTGAGCATAAGGTGAACTCGCCAATGGACTTTTGTCATGAGGAGATTTGATACTATTTTAGTACCACAAAACATAATTAAAGACACTGGACATTGGTTATTGCCAAAGCCTATAGTCTTCACAGCTGGTGTATCTCAACATATAAAATAACAAACCTGTCGAAGTTGCGAGATATTAATGAAAGAAAAAACACCATGATCACACGAAGTTGTGTGCTTTCAGATGCTTGATTTCGAGACTTCAAATACTAAATCTGAGGTCTCTAAATCAAATTCGTGGAAAATGAGGGAGCCATTTCTCACAATGTTTTATACTATCAACCTCTCCCCTTTACTCGTAATCAAGAAAGTTTTATGATAATAACTATTTTGTGTAATTATCAATAGTGTCCACTGCCTTTAAGTTATTCTTGAATTTATACTTTACAAACTTTTACTTTTGGTATAGGCCTTTCTTTACCTCCTTATCAGTCGATGTTTTCTTTTAAAAAATGCGAGGGAATCGAACAACTTCAGGTAGGTTTCAATTCCGAAGAATTTAAGGATTAAAGCATTAAAAATCCCATGGAAAATTGGCATGTCATGTTGCTGTTGTTGTTGTTGTTATTAAATTGAAGAACCGATAATGTACCACCCTTTCTCGAATGGAGATAATTTGCCCAAACGAAAACATTATGTACGCCACCCTTTCTTCATCGTAACCTGCTAGAAGCTTATGAAACTTTGAGTTCATGTCCACCTTCAAAACCAATTAATGCATCCATTTATATTTTGACCCTCCTCGCAGATTCCTGGAAAACAAAAAGCATCCCGGATATTACACAGACAAAATTTACAAAAGAATGACTCTAATTAATTAAATTGACACATTACGCTTTGGGAAAAGTTGACAATTAATTATTAAAGGCAATGACTGAGTAATAATTGACAATGGACAACCCGTGCGCCCCCGCGAAACTGCTACGGTGTGTACGCGGCAAAATTTCCCCCAACCGCCAATATTTGGAAATGAATTTGAAATGGCATAAGAGCACGTGGCAATATAGAGGTGGGTGGATGGGTGTGAGGGCAGCATGTGTGTTTGGTGCAATGCCGTGCATGGTTCAAATTAAATTACAATATACTGGAAAAGTGTTGGATCAGTAATATGTGAAGGTTTGCGTATTTGCCCATGCGGCTCATTTAAAGCGATCTTAATATATATTTTTTCTTCATGGTCGATCCCTTTTAAAAAATAAATAAATAAATAAATAAATCTGCACACCGATTAAAATTGTTGGACTATTTAGCCAATTACCAGAGATAGGCAAATATAAATGTCAGTAATTTAGATTTTTCAAATGCGCCAATTAAAAGAGTTTACAACGAAAGGGTATCTTTGTATTTTTTTTAACCGTTTGATTTTCATAATTCTAGCCTATAATTATGCCTATAGTATTTTCTTTTTTGGGGGAGGAGGGATAAAATTATTGTTTTTTAAAACCATCACATTACTTCCAAGTGAAATGATTATCAAAATACTTCATATCTGCTCTTCTTCTAAACCAAGTAATTTCTGTTCCCATTAAATTGTCTTAGGAGTGATTGCCAAACGTGTACATCCCCTTTAACCGAAGTATTTCCCTTGCATTATTTGGGGTTCCAAAGGCCCACTATAGCCGCTCAACAAAAAAATGTTGAAAAACCAACAGTCCCTCTTTAAAAAAATGTCATGGTTTAGACATTTTCTCCACTTGACGAGTCTGAGAAGTAGACTGTAACATATTGTCAGTCTCTTAATAATCTTCCCTCCTGATCCATCGACCTCTACTTCTGATCTTGACTCCGGCTTGCTTTCCCGTGCCCCCGCAATTAAACCCGCTCGACCTCCCCCGCAATTTCTAAATGACTTCGCCCGCGATAATTAACACGGTGGAGAGTAGTCTTGATCCAAGGCTCTCCTAATATTAATATCTCTCCATAGACCGCTATCACAAAGGGTGTGCAATTGTTTTGTTCTGCACATCAGAATTGCCATCCTAAAAAAAATGTCGGATGTTTTTTTCAAAGATCCCTTTTTTGAATCGATTTAGAAAGACACAAATTCAAAAATGAAAAGCACAACGACAGTGGCAATTTCGTAGTACGGGGAAGAGACAAGCCATCGGTGGTTTATTATCGGCGGGATCATGGCGGTCTGTGGTGAGAGCGCGCCCTCTTGTAATAGAAATAGGAGATCCTTGAACCAAGACTAGGCGGAGAGCAGCATCACAGACGCTACAGCACCGCGACATTGGGGTGTACGATACGGACGGAAGCGCAGTCGGAAATGTTTATTGCGAAACGGCGACAAGACACGGGTTTCCCCCGATCGCCCACGCATAATGAGACACTCTTAATGCTGCGTGCAGCATCACGGCTTACAATGACGTCAGTTGTTTTCATTCAGGAAAAACAGACTTTGTTGCATGTGTTTTAAGGAGGTCGCAAGGTTTTTAAAGATGAAATCTCATTGGGACCTTGGCTAAACTAAATATGTTTCTGGATGACGTTGTTTGTTTGTTTGTTTGTTTGTTTGCTGTTGATTTTGAATTGTTACAAACCCTAATAAGTAAAATTTGTTATGTATATAATAGTGTGTGGCTTACAATACTGTTGGTTATCGAGACAAAAACCACACAAGACGAAAAGTGTGTTGAAAATTGCATTGAAATTTAATGTTGCTTGCAGTCATTATTCCCGGGCTTGTTGCAATGTTTTAGCTTTACGGGATGACATTGGATGGCGACCCTACAAAAGGCAAACCAGAAACCAAATTCTCCTTAGCCCATCCCACTCAGAGTCCATGAGATCCTCCCTAACAACACAATACCCCTGAGGTTTCCCCCTTCTAAGAATAGAAATTAGCACGGTAGACCCACGCAAAAAAAAAAAAAAAAAAAAAACATGAGCAAAACTCCTGGCAACCATTGCGCAAACCAAGATATGATGTTGCATTAGAGGGTTGTTTCCCCCACCCCCGACATTCGTAATACCACAATTTGACTCAAATATTTTTACGTCCTAGATATTGTAGTTGAATACATTATGTGGGTGTTGGGTGTCTCTTTTTGCAATGTCAATTAACATTTCATTTCGAAACTGCAACAGAAACTGTTTGTGTTATAAACATTGTTTATATCCCGTTGTTGCAATAAACAAAACTATGATAATTGAATGCCAATGATTTTTCGTAGCTACAATAAAAGCCAAAACGAAAAAAGTGAATCCTGTCCCATGACTGAAAATTTTGAGAAATTACATCATTATTTACCATGAATGCCGAGAATAGAGAACACTTTTAAGCTGTCAGATAAAACTCACACGTCGATCGTGTCTTTTAAGTGAAATACCATCTGGCGAAATGTTTTCACATAAGATGGAGATAATAATGAACTAATACATTTTGTAGTAATGTAGCAATACGGTTTTTGTGTCATGTCAGCAAAATGATGTAATCCACCTTTAATCCAATCTTTATTCATTCATCGGGTTTCATAGCTAGGAGTGAACCACATCATCGTGACAGCCATCTTAAGACAGGCCGTCCAGACTTGTGAAGTGTGCATTGATACCTCAGTAATTGCACACTTTCACTAGAAAAAAGGGGGGAACTATTCTTAGACAACGTCTTGTTAAAGTCTCTGCTCCTTGAGACGTTCAGTGAAAACAACGCCATATGGCGCCAAGACATATTGTTCCTAGAATGAAACTGATGATTCACACACAAACTTGACTTTTATTTCCATGTTTTATTTCCATGTTGTTCAAAACAAAAATGTAGTGACACCCCTTACTACTGGCCAATAATCATAAAGCATATGCGCCACATCAGATTGTTCATTAAAATAAAATTTATGATTCACAAAAAAAAAAAAAAGGTAGTGAAACTCCCTATAAACTTCTGGCCAATATTTACAATAAACCAAGGTTTCGTAAGGTGGGGTGGTACTTGCCAAAATCATGTATCCGTTCTTTAAAAAGAACAACTTTTCGCAACTATCTCCAGGCAAGAAACCAACCACGGCTCTCACAATGCAATACATGCGTATTCGAAAGTTTTAATTTTTTTGTACCACATTGGTCCCACGTATTGCTTTTAACGCGGGAAGGAAACAAACTCACGCACTTTAACGTGTCCCAGTGTTCGAATACGCGCGAGACTTGGCACGGTCTATAGGTCGGAACACTTTAGCAGCACAAGGGACGTTTGCCTATCAGCTTCTTTAAATAGTATCCCCAAGAAAATGATGTTTAAATTGGAAATGTGAATGTCTTTTTTGTTGTCTTGGAGATTGCCTGAGACTAGTTTGTCTGTAAATTGTCCCGTGCGACATGGCCGTTAAGAATGCATCGTCACATTGCCACGTGCGTTGCCTACGGCGCACGCGAGAGATCACATCGCTGTCTGTATGTAATCGCTTTATAGGAAAGGCGTGGGTTTGCCGTGTGCCCACCCACCACAAACACAGTTTTCCCGAAATCACCTCACGGGCTTACATGGTCCACAATGAAGGGATAAACATTCAAACATGCCCGCTGTATGTTGAAAACCGATTAAGGAGCAACTAATATGATCTTCCCAGAGAAATAAGCCTCGCCTTACCGCGATAGCTACAAGGCTCCATGGGACATAAATAGAGGAACCAGAAACAGCCGTATTGACGATGTAAGTTAAATTCGATGAGTGCGGTCGGCGTGTCACGTAGACCCGTTCCTCTATATCAACATGCATTGGATTTTTGACTTGCCATCACGATGTGCCCACGATAAGTTTTGCTTCGGGTGCATAATGTTGAATGAATTGATCAATATAAATTATTTCAGTGTTCAGTCTCCCCCTTAGCACTCTGTTTTGGTACCAGGGTAAAGATTCGAACTCAACGTCAGTTTTCTCTTTATCATACAATCTTTTTTAGGGACGCAATGCTTAGCTAACAACGTGAAGGATCTCTGCATTGACAATGAGTCTTCAATGTCCCTGATCAAATTGACAATTATTTGGCAGTTTTACATGGTTGATTAATAACGAACTGTCAGGAAATTTAACGTACGTCGTGTACGCACGTTGCCGTGGCGGGGAACAGCTGCTGAACAAACCCGTTCATTGACACCGTCAGAGTGACAAGTGGATGTTGCCTTAAAGGGGAATCAGTGGGAAGTTTTGTATTTTTTCGAGAATAATTGTGGATTTGTGGGTTAGGATTTAGTATGGACTATCGTACCACCGACCTGTTTACACGTTGTGCGTCTGTGACTGCTGTGTATTAAACGAGAGCAATGGTGAGGGTTGTGAAACACTTTATTTTTCTTTAAAATGAAATGACACCTTGCGAAATGATTTCACTTGATATTGTAGGAATAAAATGTACTTTGAGGTAAGTAAGTAATAATTGTAGTAATCACGGGAGCAGGCCTAGATTTTGTTTCCATTTCTGCAAATGGAGGATCATCGTTGGTATTTAAACACGAGTCCTTATATAGTATTCAAATCCACAGTGAAATATAGAAAACAACAATAAACTACAAACACAACAACAACACCAACAAATAAACACTTAAAACAGAAACCAATAAATATAATAATAAATATGTGGCAAGCGCCTTATGAGCGAAAGGTTTTATCTTTGTAAGTTTCTTGCGTAATACGTTTTCAGCCTCCAATGTGTATGGTACACATAACATGTTTGCTCAATTTTGTCTTTTGCATCTCTTGGTAGTCGTGTGACGGTAATTTCAGACGGGAAACAATCTCCAATTTCATCTTAAATACAAAAACAAGCCTTCCCGAGTTTCCTTTTCAAATGTTTATAGAAATGAGGAAATAATAACAATCATTATTGGTCAAAGTTGCGCAATCATGACATCGCATAAGCAAGTCTGCCTCTAGAGTTTGCAATATTGACAAACAGGAAATTAATGCCTTCGAAATCAAAACTAATTTACTGGTCTGCAATTAGGCTTGAACATGTTCAGAATGCAATGGCGTAGCAAATTTCAATTCAGCTTTATAACTTCGTGACGAGAAACCGTATGTTGTTTGCACATTCGTATGAATGTTTACATGAAACTAAACCTATATACTCCTTGCACCGCAAATAGTCAGGACCCTTTTTGCGTGTACCATATTTCTCAATATTTCTTAAAATATACAAATCAGTTCAGATTTATTACTTCAGATCCAATACAATCCATTGTTTTTGGCCCGACATGCATAGTAAACAAAATATAAGTTGGCAGAGTTCTGTTGCAACACCAGATTTGAGATGAAAAAAAAAAACACCCACAAATTTCAAAGTTTTTTTTATTACTTAAAAACAAAAACACAAAAACACCTAAAAACTTACCTTGAAAATTTTGAAAGTATCCTTACTTCGTATAGTAAAATCTCCAGATTTCGGAGGGAAATATCTCACAGTAGTCACCATAAGCAGCTTGGATCACGTATATATACAGCTAGCACACGCTGTCAAAACAGTCCACATAAGCCCGCCAAAATAATTCCTCGTACCGTATGGTTACCGTGCACTTCCTTCATGCACAAAGTCTCGCCAGATTGTGTAATGCCACATTGCGTTCATTTCTCTATTTCCCATTCATGCAGTCTGCGTATCTCGACCCAATCCAGTCAATACCAGCCTGTTCGTGACGTCAACTAGTTGTGACGTAGGTGCTGCGGGGTTTATTGACGTCGGCAGTAATTTGCATAATTTCTCTCCGCTCTCGCTTACTGCTGTCAATGGGAAAGTTTGATTAGAAAACGTGGGCAGGTGGTTGACACAGAAGTGCGCATGCGTGACCGTGCGTCTAAAAATAATGCATGAATGGAAATAGTTGGAGTCCCTTCTGAATGTTGATTTAAACGAGAAGGTTTTGGCAAGCTGTGTTTACGTTTTGAATTGTAAGAACTAAGTTAACGATGACATGAGAAAGCTCTGTTGGAATGTATAGCCACGATTCACACGAACCACACTTCATTAATTTTCAGTAGGTACAACATTTTATACATCATTTTGAAATATTTCGGAGACAATATTTCGTACAACCAGGAACTCCACGAAACACAAGTCGGTCTTTTTATTTGAACATAGGCCTTTGAAATATTATTCAAGAGACAACATTCCGTATAGCCTAACCAGGAACCCCATTTTATAATAGCCTAAATATGATTTCAGAGACAATATGCCGTACAACCAGGATTATCCCGGGCCCACGAACCACACATTTGATTTTTTTATGTGGACATCTAATGCGCCAAACTTTATAATGTTTAGAAATAATATTATCTCAGAGACACTATTCCGTACAACCATGAACACATACAAGAACCACGTCAATCTTTTCATTTGGACATTGGTCCAAAACTTTAATATAGTTTGAATAATATTCAGTACAGCCGGGACCAAGAACCACACGTGGTCTTTTTATTTGGACATAAGATCTTACATTATATTATTTTGAAATATTATTCCAGACACAATATTCCGAACATCTTTTATCAGGCATCTGGAAGCACACAAATTCGTGCAAAAATGGCGTTTTTCCTTTATTATTCTCTATTCTCTAGCAACTTTGATGACCAGTTAAGTAAAAAAAAACAATCACAGATTGTTATGCATAATTATGTTGGGATGCACTAGGAAAGAATACTGGTCTTTGACCGTTACCAAACGTGTCCTGTCCCTTAAAGGCAGTGGACACTATTGGTAATTACTAAAAATAATTATTATCATAAAAACTTACTTGGTAACGAGTAATGGGGAGAGGTTGATAGCATAAAACATTGTGAGAAACGGCTCCCTCTGAAGTGACGTAGTTTTCGAGAAAGAAGTAATTTTCCACGAATTTGATTTCGAGACTTCAAGTTTAGAATTTGAGGTCTCGAAATCAAGCACCTGAAAGCACACAACTTCGTGTGACAAGGGTGTTTTTTCTTTCTTTATTATCTCGCAACTTCGACGACCAATTGAGCTCAAATTTTCACAGGTTTGTTATTTTATGCATATGTTGAGATACACCAAGTGAGAAGACTGGTCTTTGACAATTACCAATAGTGTCCATTGTCTTAAAACAAAAACTATCCTTTTTAATGTGATCGAAATGGACCGTAATTGTAAAACCTTGGGTTCTATCCACGTCATTCATGCCCTCAATGTGAAGGAAACAAAATAGAAAGCAACTTTCTATCGCCGGTTGCACAAATCTCTGACAAAACAATAATTAGTATTTCACTGCTATACCTAAAAACATAATCGTCTAGTTTGATTTTTTCACAGGTTCCTCATGAGAAATGCGTTGTGCTCTTCATACCTTCTTACATACGTTCATTTAGTTAAAGCCATTGGACACTTTCGGAACAGAAAAAAAGATCACAGATTTACAAATAAATTACAGGGTTTACAGAAGGTAATGGTGAAAGACTTCCCATGAAATAATATTATTCCATGAAATGCTTTACTTTTTGAGAAAACATTAAATCAATTATTAAATTCTCGATATCGAGAAATACGAAATTATTTTATACACAAAAATGTCATGACACGGCGAAACGTGCGGAAACAAGGGTGGGTTTCTCCGTTATTTTCTCCCGACTCTGATGGCCGATTGAGTTATCAACAGTTTGCTGTTATCATTTTTTAAGAGTTGCCATAAGTTTGTCTCTAGAGTTTCCTTCCTCCATGGTTCTACAACATTTCGGACAGTGTTCTGTCATGAAATTACACACAAACTACACCATTTCTCGTTTTTTTTTGTGTGAATCATTCAATTTTGCCAACCTAAATTATTTCATAACGGAACTTTTTTTTTATAGCCCTAAACTCCCAATCCAAAGGCAACGTACGCATTCGATTGAATCAGTGAATCTGTCAAAAAGTAAACACATAAATTTTAACAAATGAGAAAGTGAATGACGTATGAGCAGGCCTACTGACCCGAAGCGATAAAGATTAAAAACCCACCCATATATCAATAGGCATATTTATTCTATTGTGATTTACATGCCCATTGACTGCGGATTCCAAAGAAAAATTGCTAATCTCTCTATGTAATATAATCATGGATTTGAAGGGCTCAGTTTCCCAGACAAGAGCCCGTGGGTAAAAAATAAGTTAATTCTATGCTCGCATTATCGTTTTTCTATAGTATTATTAGGATGTCGTACATGCGTGCACTCTGTGTGTGGCTTTAAAGTTTAAAGGCACTGCCGGACATGCTACTCAAAATAATTGTCGGTATAAACACTTACTTTGTAACTGGCAACGGAGAGCTGTTGATAGTATAAAACATTGTGAGAAACGGCTTTCTCCGAAGTATAGTTTTTGAGAAAAAAGGTACATGTACAGCCGTTTTTAGAAGCATTTTAATAAGCATCTGAAAGCACACAAAGTTGTGCAACAATGATATTTTTCTTTTAATATTCTCTTGCAACTACGATGACCATTTGAGTCAAAATGTGTACATGTTTGTTATTATATGCATATATATGTGGATAGGCCTGGTCTTTGACAATCACCAAACGTGTCCAGTGCCTCTAAACCGTATAAAAGTTTAATGTAAATCTGTGGACATTTTGTGTTTTGTGTCATACCTAAATAGTACCCTATTTAATATGGCAAACGCTTTGCATGAGCCGTATAACACGCGTCCATCGGGACCAAAAGAGTCGGCCATATGGGATTTTATGTAACAACTCAACATAATGATATCACAGGCCTTCAATTGTGTAAACAATCGTCCCCTTCTATACACACACTCTCGTGTCGAGTCAGTAGCTATGTAAATATTATTCCATTCCATATTGTGTGTATTATTAGATCCTTGGTAAAAAAATGTTTAAACTGTTTTCACGACCACTGCGCGTGGGCAATCTACTGCCTTTGAGCGAATAACTTCTGGTGGATTTTGCTCTTTATTTTCGTGTGTGTGTTTAACTTCGACAGTTGTTGTGAGTGATTTTGTTTCATTGCATTTTGTCATCTAATAAGATATGCTTTTATCATGGGGGTACATTAATCTGTCAATGTTTTTATGCAATGTGAGATAAGAACACAAAACATGACGAAAGACTAAAATGAAGTCTACGTGACGAGTCACTGCTGTTGCATTGTCAAAAGTAGTTCCGTCATTACCAAAATAGAATAACTCTTTTAGCAAACACTACAACAATAAATTCAAGTAGGTTTCCTTAAAAGGAAAAACGTGATAATAATCAACCTCGTATTACCACCAATATCCCCGTTCTCGTTCTTTGAGGCAGCATCTTTCTTAAAACCCTGGCATCGGCACCGTAGCGGTCGCTGACCCCATGTCAAAATCACTTATTAGCTTTGAACTAATTAAGTTGTCGATCACATCTGTTTGTATAGTCCATCCTCATATAATTACCAACAAACGTGGACAATTTCACTTGTCTGAGAAAATTATTTTATAGCTTACATGCATGGCGTATATAATAGGAAATCCAAGGACATAAAGTTTTAGGAGGGAGCTGTTGGAACCAATGACTACATCAGCGTGCCAGGTGGAAACAAAATGGCGTATACCATATCTGAATCTGAATGACATAGTCGGCAAAGCATCATAATTGAAACACCACAACAACTGTTTTTAAAGAGGAAAATGAAGACATTTCAGTTTTAGACGTGAGGGAGGAAAAATCCTATCAGGAAAACCCACGCAGTCTTGTATTAAGGACTGAAAACCCCAATCCCACATGCAAGGCTACGGTCCGGGCTCGAACCGGTGTCCAAAAAAGGTAAACGGCAGGGACAGAAACCACTGAGCCAACAACATGAGCCAGATTAGTCTGGTCTGTTCAAACATAATTATTCCTGAAGTAGCCAGAATGACGTTATATGGAAATGTTTCTTCCATAATCCTTTGCCTGCAACAAATAACTATTGGCAGTCTTAATCTTTAGCAAACATGTCATAGACATTAAAGGCATTGTAACACCTTCGGTAATTGTCAAATACTAGTATTCTCACTAACTCAACTATGCATAAAAGTAACAAACCTGTAAATTGCGAGAGAGAATTATGGAAGAAAAAACACCCTTGTCACACAAGTTGTGTGATTTCAGATGCCTTGAATTCATGACCTCAGTGATATGATATGTCTCGTCAATTCAAATATTTTAGTGAGAAATTACTTTTCCTAAAAACTACGTTCAGAGGGAGCCGTTTCTCACAATGTTTTATATACTATCATCAGCTCTCCATTGCTCGTTACCAAGTAAGTTTTTATGCTAACAACTATTTTGAGAAATTACCAATAGAGTCCAGTGCCTTTAAAGGAGATTTGCTTCGTTATGGTGTCACTTGGCATCGAAGGTGACAGCCGGCAAGATACAAATAGAGACCAAGAATTACTGTCAACATTACAGAACCGTTGCTTAGTTTCTGGACTACCTTCTCAGATGATATGGAGACAGACAATTTCACTTAGCTTTCTGTAGGCACTCGTCGATAAGTTCGGGAGCGAGGCTAAAAAGTGTTGACACGAGGGCCCTCTTTTTAAAGCGGAGTAAACCTTTGGTTTTTTGGATCTTTCGAACTTTTTAATCCTTTAAAGCCATTGGACACTTTCGGTAAACAGTATTGTCCAAGTCCCACACTTCGTGTATCACAACTTATTTATAAAGTAACGAACCTGTGAAAATTTAGGCTCAATCGGTCATCGGAGTGGGGAGAAAATAACGGGAAAACCCATTCTTGTTTCCGCGCGTTTCGCCATGTCATGACATGTGTTTAAAATAAATCCGTAATTCTCGCTAACGAGAATTTATATTGTTTTAATGTTTTCTCAAAAAGTAAAGCATTTCATGGAATAATATTTCAAGGGAAGTCTTTCACCATTACCTTCTATAAATCCTGTAAATTATTTGTAAATCTGTGAACTTTTTTTTTCCTGTACCGAAAGTGTATATGGCTTTAAAGGCAAAGTATACCTTTGGTTTTTGGAACCGTCAGAACGTTTAAACCATATAATTGATATACCATATTAAAGGAACACGTTGCCTTGGATCGGACGAGTTGCTCTATAAAAAGCGTTTGTAACCGTTTTTTATAAAATGCATATGGTTGGAAAGATGTTTTAAAAGTAGAATACAATGATCCACACAAGTTTGCCTTGAAATTGCGTGGTTTTCCAAATACTGTGCGAACTAACACGGTCGGCCATTTATGGGAGTCAAAAATTTGACTCCCATAAATGGCCGACCGTGTTAGTCGACGAGGTAAAAGGAAAACCGTGCAATTTCGAGGCATGTTTGTGTGGATCATTGTGTTCTACTTTTACAACATCTTTCTAATCAACTGCATTTTATAAAAAAAACGGTTACAAACGCTTTTCAAAGACCAACTCGACCAATCCAAGGCAACGTGTTCCTTTAAACTAACCTGTAAAATCTTGTTTCAAAAGGTGGTCGCGTTATTTGAGATATCGCTGAAAATCCGGAGCGAATAATGTCCACATAATAGAAGAACAATCCCTGAATACCCCGACTCAAATTTTGGGGCAACACTAATAATATTATTTCTTTTTAACATAAAATTCAAAAAAATTATAGTTTTTTTTTTCTCAATATGTTTTGAAATCTGCTTCGGCTGTTTGTATTGACGGGCTTCGGTTTCCTTACCCACCCCTATCCTAGACCATGGTACCTCTCAGCTGTTTACAAATAGATACTCTTTTGGAGTGAAAATAACAGTCATGGCAGTACTCAAAGCCTATGGGGCCCTCTATTCATCTGAGTGACGTTCAGGCACGCTTGAGAAGAAATCAGAAAAAGGTTGTAGGCAAGACTGGTATAGCTGGTTCAGTTTTTGTTTCACTTTCATTCATCATATTTCAACCTCTCCCCTTTTGACGAATTTTACTCGAAATGCCAAGAGCGATTTTGCTCAAAAACAAAATCTTATTTTAGTGCCGCCATCCCCCAGAGACCGAAAGGTTATGATACATCATTTCTGTCAAAATACACAGTATATTAGGCCTACGTGCAATATGTGCAATACAAAAAACACACCAACTATGTCATAATAAAAAAAAAATCCCCCAAAACAGTAAACAGATTCTTTATGTATGGCAAGTACAAGTCCAAAGGTCATTGGACCATGCAGGAACAATGGTAATTAAATAACTAATCTGGGGAGCTTTATCTCAGAACAGATAACTCTGTTAAATAATGTCACTTTATAGAATCCAGAAGCGAAACAAAAAACAGTGAGTTGTTGACATAATAATCCAAATCTCAAATGATTCCTATCGACAAAACAAACAAAAACAAACTCGATTTTGTGTTTACTGTCATCAATTTTGACACTGAAAGCTTCCAGGTTATAGCGGCGAACCTTTGATATCTTGTGATTGCTGTCAGTGAACATTGAAATAAATTGCATTAATCTGGATTGGCTGCTATCCAAATGGGAAACGAAACGAAAAAAAGAAGAAGAAAAAAACAAATGAGAAGAGCCCGTATGCATGTTCCAATTCGCATGGTCAAAGGTTTCTGGGTAAATCCGAGTCCAAGTAAACATGACGTAGGCCTTTTCGAATTCACTGCTTCGGCTCCGGTGTGGCGGTTTCAACTTTCCGCTGTGTTCAGTTTTCCGAATGACCAAATACGGTAGCATTGCGTCATGCGATGCCTGCGCACAGCAAGCGAAAGTAGTCCATTTTTAGTGCCGTATTGAGTCGTCCGTTACCCTCCGGTAGCTGTCATGGCGGCGTCCACGAGTCGAGTGCAACTAGCGGCAAACGCGTGGATCGTATGAGTTGTTTTTTTATGCAAGCAGAGTGTGACCTGCCTGAAGTTGTTCCCATGAATACATGTAAAGATAGGACAAGAGATTATGTGACTACACAGAAAAGAATCGTAATATAAACAATGTGGGGTCACTGCTGAGAGAACTATATTACTCGCCAGGGTACTCGCGGCGGTATCTGAGAGGTCACCCGGAAAACTGAACACGCCGGAAAGGTAAAACCGTTCGAACAACGTGCAGATATGACCGACTACGTCACCCGGAAAACTGAACACGGCGGAAGACTGAAACCGCCACACCGGCTTCAAGCTCCGTTCTTCCGTCTGAAGCCCTTTTCAAACAGCCGTATCTTGAAGGGCAATAGTTACATGTAAACCACAGCATAGCAACTTGACAACTTGACAACTTGATAATGTTAATGTCTTATAACTCTTGTTCGGCTTCAAAACTAAGGCCGTGTCCGAAACGACGACTTCGGCTACAGCTACGTCTAGATCAGTGCGTCTACTAGGGTTGAAGAATAGCAGACGCGCGCGATCTAGCCGTAGCTGTAGACGAAGTCGCCGTTTCGGACACGGCCTAAAGACCCAGGACCAAAGCCCGAACCCACATACAGCCTTTACGCTATCCTAGCCCAGAGTACAAGCCCAATAGGTCATAATCAATGTTCATGTCCAGAACCCGAGATTAAGCCCAGGGCACAAGCTCCGAGCGTAGCATCCAAGCTCCATGCCGGCCCAGCATCTAAACTCAAACATAACCCAAGGACAAACACGAGCACAAGCCCAGCATCCAAGCTCAAACTCGAGGACACACACGAGCACCAGCATCCAAACTCAAACCACATAGTCAAATGACAAACACGAGCCCAGCATCCAAACTCAAACCACATAGCCCAAGACCAAACAGTAGTACACACCCAGAATCCAAGCTCCGCGCCCAGAGTCCCAGATTTAGCTCAGAGCACAAACTCAGAACTAAGCCCAAGTGCCAGAATCCTAGCTATAAGCACAGAGCCCAAGACTTAGCATCCAAGCTCGCCCGACCCAAGATTCCAAGCTGCTACGTGCCCAAAGCTTCAAGCCAAAGTCAGGCTTCAAGCCCAAACTCTGGTAGCGCATTGAGTTCATATACTATTTTGAGGATAGGCCAAATAGTGTCAAGACCATGAAAGAATGGTATACTGCAATGCTAGAAAATGTTTGTAACAATCCATATGGCTTATATTCTTGAAACAAGGTGTTGACTTTCTGTTTATAGTGACTCAATAATGATAAGCAAATTTAAAGACACTGGACATTATTGGTAATTTTCAGAGACCAGTCTTCTCACTTTGGGTATCTCAACATATGCATACAAATAATAACAAACCTGCGAGTCCTCAAATTCTAAATCTGAGGTCTCGAAATCAAATTCGTGGAAAATTACTTGTTTCTCGAAACTACTTTACTTCAGAGGGAGCCGTTTCTCACAATGTTTTACACTATCAACTTCTCCCCATTACTCGTTACGGTTGTATGCTAATAATTGTTTTGAATATTTACCAATAGTGTCCACTGCCTTTAAGTACACACAACAACAAATTCAACTGCTTAGCAGAAATAAATGAAAAGCTTTAGTAATTAAACTAGGAAATTCTGAATTTATTAATCTGAAAATATTGCTTCTTTTGATTAACTATCTAGAAATATTATATATGTACAACTACACAAAAATAATGATTAAAAATTAACTGGGAACCGTTCTCACATGTTAAATTAACTGTTATAAAAAAGGGTTCAATCTAAACGGGAGCTTTCAGAACTAAACAGCAGAAAGGCAATCAGAACCAAACATTAATATTGTTATCGAGTTTTCATCCAGTTTTGAAACATTCCAAGAGTGAAATCAAGTTGAGAAAACATTACATACAAAAAGTCCATTGTAATTAAAACAAATTTACAAGTTTTGTAGCCATAGTTTCTGTGTAACTGTCAAAATCGATTATATAAACTGAAAAGCTATCAGAAAAGTATAAAATTATAAGCAAAATATTTCGTAATTAATGGCTGATGTCATGTTTCTGTTGGCACAGGGGCCCATTTCATAGAGCTGCTAAGCACAACAATTTGCTTAACATGACATTTTGCCTTGATAAAAACAGGATTACCAACCAAATGTGCACGTGATTTTCCGGATAAGCAAACAACAGCCGAATACTAGTAAAAAACAATATGCAACAAATGAAAATTTGATTGGTAATCCTGTTTTTATCAAGGAAGAAATTTCTTGCTAAGCAAAGTTTTGTGCTTAGCAGCTATATGAAATTGTGCCATGTCATTAGTAACTCCTACATTGCCCTGTGTTATATATGTGTCACAAAGGCCTTGAATTACCATGAAGCAATGTCCCTGTTCCCCTGGTATTGGCCTTGTTGCCCCTTCAAAGGTTTACAGACATTTAGATTTCTCAATGGAAGTGCCCTTTGCAAAAATGAAAACGCCTTGCCCTCTCAAAGATGAAATTCCAGGCCAGGAAATGCTGTTAGTTTGAAGCTGCCATTACTACTTTTTAAAGAAATGGCAAACATAATTTCTACAAACAAGGGCTACAGTCAAGGCATACACAAGTTCAAGTAATCTAGGGCACTGCTTGAACTTTCACAAAGGTCATTTTAAGGTCATACGTACAAAACAGGGACGATTAAGGGAACATGTCAAAAGTTGGGCAAGCTCTAGATTCAAAAACAAATCTTGTTACTGGGTTTAGCTTCTCAGATATTAACAGATCCTTCATCAGTCATATGTCCACATCCCCAGCCGTGACACTTACATGTAACCATTGCTTCGTCTTTCGAATGGGATGTAAAGCCGTAGGTCCCATGTGTTGTATAACGCATGTAAAAGAACCCAGTGCACTTATCGAAAAGAAAGGGGTTCACCCCGGTGTTCCTGGCTGTGGCTGCTGAATGCGCCGTAGCACCTTGTAAACCATTATAAGGTGCTAAATAGTTGGGTCTCAGAATTCATCACTGCAATAACCTATCTTTCTGAAAATTTGTGTATACTAACTGCCTTGAGTACCTTGTTTGGTAGATACGTGCGCTATATAAGACTTTGATATTATTATTTTTATTATCAGTCATATGTACACCATCATTTTTGCATGTCAATTTTTTGTTCATGCCAATATAGGACAGAATACAAAACTATGACTTTTTGGTTTTATCAAAACATTTATTGTACACCAAGTGAAAGCTATGAATTTGTTAATTATATTTTGAAGTAGAAATTGATTGAATCTTTGAAATATCTAGTAAAAACATACGTTTGTTTTAATTGTATTTTTTTTTAACAATATGAGGGCTGGTGCTTCAAAGAAATATGAAATACATTTTTACTTCATGATACAGGCGATCCTCGCATATTTTATATTCTCTTACAAAATAACAAATGCATAGTAACAGCATCTAAATTAATACTTCGTGCATCAAATGATACAGGAAAATACAAAACATATAAAACAAAACAAAAAACAGGTGACAGTTTTGTTTCAAGCCTCAAGATCAACATGCGAAGATACAATAATCTAGGTAATCTAAGGCAAACAAGTTACCGGGAATCAATGCCGATATCACATGTTGTTTAAAGGCAGTGGACACTATTGGTAATTACTCAAAATAATTATTAGCATAAAACCTTACTTGGTAACGAGTAATGGGGAGCTCTTGATGGTATAAAACATTGAGAGAAAAGGCTCCCTCTGAAGTAATATTGTAGATTTCGAGAAGTAATTTTCCACGAATTTGATTTCGAGACCTCAGAATTAGATTTTGAGGTCTCGAAATCAAGCATCTGAAAGCACACAACTTCGTGTGACAAGGCTGTTTTGTCTTTCATTATTATCTCGCAACTTCGACGACCAATTGAGCTCAAATTTTCACAGGTTTGTTATTTTATGCATTCATGAGTTACACCAAGTGAGAAGACTGGTCTTTGACAATTTCCAACAGAGTGAGTCCAGTGTCTTTAAAGGGAAGATAAACTTTGGTTATCCCTCTTATAATTAACAGCAGTGAAAACTTACTTGGTTAGAAGAACAGCAGATTGCGATTAGTATTAAGTGTTTTGGGAACCATAGCACTTTGAAGCAATGTCACTAATGTGGTTATGGAAAAATATAAGTTTTTATTATTCCCAAAAATTTGAATCTGAGAAAAGTTACTGTCACAAAGATTTCTCTGACTTTTCTTCCTACGTGGGTAAAATCATTCTGGATTTTTCGGCGATATCT
This sequence comes from Asterias amurensis, assembly GCF_032118995.1. Classification (NCBI taxonomy): domain Eukaryota; kingdom Metazoa; phylum Echinodermata; class Asteroidea; order Forcipulatida; family Asteriidae; genus Asterias; species Asterias amurensis. The sequence goes on along the minus strand of NC_092661.1, from coordinate 16,076,091 downwards.
CAAAGACATAGCCACCTTTTGAAATGGAATATAATAACAGGTTAGTTTTATTGTATACTATCTCTATTTCTATAGGATTAACAAAATTGAACACTTCCAAAGAGCAAAGGCATAATTTCCCTTTCAAGGCGAAATTCTCAAGAAGATGTTCTTGAGGGCAAATGATCAAAAACTAATACTAATAAAAAACACTTTTAAGTATCGGCCTGCACTAAACCTCTCGCGGAGTTCTTTTGTAAATTTCTGGATCTGTTTTAAATAGAAGGTTTTTTACATTTATATACAATTCGACACATTGTTTTCATTTTGTACAAAATGCTGTTAAATTCTGCCAGTTTTAAAATGTTCTAGTCCAAATGCATAGGGGGCCTTCAACACTGTGAAGCCCCCCCCCAAAAAAAAAAGAAAAAGAAAGAAAGGTATTTACAAAGTAACTTTATACTTTCTAGATTGCTTTCTTATAATAACAAGTTTCAAAAACCTACTCTCCATTTTGTTAATCTGATGTTGCCACCACCATTCCTATTAAATATATTAATTTTTAGATTTGTAAATTATTAAATAAGTTCACTTGCAATAAACATTGTTGCAGCAGATGATTTTACATGTAAAACCAGAGCGATAACCAGATAAGAATTCCATTATTTAAATATCTGTGATACAGGTTTAATTACCGGCTCCTTTTGGGTTCATAAGCTTATTACACTATTTCATAGAACTGCTCAAGCAAAATAAAGTAGCTAAGCAAAAAATATCATGCTTACGAGAATAAGGTTATTAGTTAAAGTACCATGTCACAAGCACCATCTGTGACTGGTATCCTGTTAATTGTTGCTCAACGTAAAATCGGGGGGCAAAATTGTCTGCCAAAACAGCAGTATAAAATATGGCCCTGCACAAAGTCAAAGTAGCATTTTCCATTTGGGTGAAGGGCGCCCTCTAGAGGCTAGGCACATACAGGATTCCTTGATGACATCATCATTGCATTGATTTGGTTGTCTCACCTTACATTTCTGTCGTCGTAGAAACGGTTGAATCACAAGCCCTCGACCTCTGACCCTTCCTCTGGATTGAAGTAACTGTTACCATTGACCTGAGGGTTCGTTAAAGGAACATAAAAAAATTGGTAAGAAGAAAATAAATCGCAGATTTACATAAAACTTACCACTCTAATGATGATGATACAATCCTATATATAGGATTCGAGGCATTGCATGGTGAGGTATCAATGTATATTTGGTTTGCGGTAATACCATGTGTGTATCTACTTGCCAGGTAGAGTTTGTTCTTAGAGAGCTGTCTTGCTTTATTCTACTACCGCGGAGTAGATGTTCGGGGGTTTGGGAGACTTCTCAGTTCTGAAAAGAACTGTCCTGCTTTTTAGCTATAACCCAGGCGGATGGTATAGAAAATAGGCTGGGACTACTAATTTAGCTTATAGGATCGTAATTAACTGTACTACCGCGGAGTCAGTTCTTAAATTAGTCTCAAAGTTTCAACTAGCATGCTCTAGTCATAGTCAGGAGACTAGTCCCAGCCTATTTTCTATACCATCCGCCTGGGTAATAGTTAAAAAGCAGGACAACTCTTTTCAGAACTGAGAAGTCTCCCGAACCCCCGAACATCTACTCCGCGGTAGTAGAATGAAGCAAGACAGTTCTCTAAGAACTAACTCTACCTGGCAAGTAGATACACACATGACATCGTGTTATCACAAACCAAATATACACTGATACAACTGTAGTAGAAAACATTCCTTGGAATATTTCTGTCTGAAATGTCATATTTGATGAGAAATAAATAAAACTAACGTGGCTAGCTTACCTGCATGTCATAGTCCAGGACGAATGGAGGGATGTCCAGCTGATCTGGATGGATGGTGTTGTAGAGAAAATGCACACCTTTCAGGCTTTTCACTTTGTCCTTTATACTGGACGCTGTGAATGTGGTGAAGTACCATGACACTAACTGTAAAGGGGGGCAATGGAATAAAGAACACCATGATTACACTAGCTGTGAAGGGGGTGCAATATAACAAAGAACACCCCGACACCAGCTGTAAAGGGGGGCAATGGAATAAAGAACACCATTACACTAAGTGTAAAGGGGAGCAATATAATAAAGAACATCATGACACTAACTGTAAACACCAACTGTAAACTGGGCAATATAATTAAGAACACAATGACACTTGCTGTAAAGGGGGGCAACATTATAAACAACACCGTGACACTAGCTGTGAATGTTTTGCAAGAGTTCAACTCGCACCTTGCAAGAGGTCAAGAGTTCAAACTTGCACAGCTCAACTCTTGTGAATTGTTCATTGCAAATTTGTGACGTAAATTTCGCTTTGCATTCAAACTGGGCTTTACTCTGGACAACCTTACCCTGGACCAGAACGTTGGATGCACAATATAGAAGGCTCGGAGGAATTTTCGGTATCGCTTATCGACGGCGTGGTAGACTTGCCTCAGCCACTTCAGCTCAGGCTGGTTCTTGGACGAACTCATCGTGTGGAAGTAGATGACGACGAAATCCTGGTTGACGATCGGATCCAGAACGGAGATGAAATAGAGAAACGCCTGACGTGAGAAATAATAAAGTAGTTTTTTTAATCCCGGCACAACCAAATTTACATTTATTGGTAGAAAACATGAATGGTAATAATAATAACAATAATAGTAATACCAAAACTGATATATGTAGCGCATTGGTAACAATTATTGACAGGCTCTGGGGGGGGGGGGGCCTGTACAAAAGGCACTCGTCAAAAACTAAGCAGGTATAGTTGTATGGAAAAATTTAAAAACAAGAAACTCAATTATAACAATAGGACTTACAAGTCTGAAACACATTCAACCTGTTAGTAATTATGAAAAAGCAAGCAATGATTGTTAAACTGAAATATCACTTTTTATAATCTGGATAAACAATCATACAACGACAATGACAAAAATACAATTTAAAAAGATTAAAATGGATTGAACAATGTAAATTTTAAAAACAGAAGAATAGCAGAGTGACTACAAAAAATGACGATAGTTTTGATAAAGGGTGGCATTAAACAAAATACACATCATAAATAGACGAAGAACAATCAAAATTTGACTGTATTTGTTGTTCTGTGAAGACAAGCCTCAAGTAAATAGACAAACATTAATGTAACACAACAAGCATAGAAAATGGTTACATATCAATACATTTTAATTCATGAATACAGACAGGATGAATCAAATGTAAAGGTAGGGGTAGGATAAAGGAAAGTTAAAAAAATGGCTGTTAACGTTTAACAGACCATAGCCGTTAAAACCGCTTGTACCAAAATGCCCATAGCGGCCACAGATGGCCACAAGGTTTTAACTACTTCCATTCACATTAGAGGTCAAGTAAAAGTCATTTCTGGATATGAAATTTTCCTATGTAGTATCATAGAGTAGTAGTATGTTAACATAATATCCCAATTTCTAAACACAAAACTAAATTTTCTGTTTAATGCTATTTCTGTTGACATTTTTACAGACAATGTACGCAATCTCTGGGCGTTTTGTGATGATTACACAGAAATGAATGGTCTCTAAAGGTTTAAACCAACAGGGAACGAGTCGAAATCCTGGTTCATACTTCATGCGAATGCGAAGCGAATTTGACGTGAATTTGACGTCACAACCCTCCTTTCGCAGCGATATTCCAGGTGAGTTGAACAGAGTTGAACTGCTGCGAATTTTTCGTTGCGAATTTGTGACGTCAACATTCAAATCGCATTCGCATTCGCAGGAAGTATGAACCGAGCTTTAGTGGTCCGGCTGGCTCTTTGAGTGTTTCTCAACCCTACAAATAAACCACTGATTTTGCTTCTTCAAGTTACACTCTCCCTCTGTATCAATCTATGGAGAGAGCACATGCGCTGTAACTGGTTGAGAGTTCATAATTCTCAATACAGCCACAGGCCCACTTTTATCACGACCACAGGGCCCATATATAGTCATAATTACGTACCTTTTCCAGATCTACGAGGGTAGCTGGGAAGTTCCTGGCCACAAACACCACGATGGGTCTGCCGTAGATATCCACTCCCGACTGGTAGATGCAGCGGTGGGCAGCGATATCGGATAAGTCCTCCGTCTTGGCCCTCTTTAAGAACTTTTCATACCTGCAAACATGGAGTCACAAGACACAAAGATCAGTGGCTTCCCTTAGGGTCTTGTCACACGAGGCAACTTTTACAGGCAAATGGAGGCAGCCAACTGCAGTGCATGCTACAAGACCACTTTGGTAGCACATGAGTTAATTTTCAAACAATGTTGACTCCGAATTCCTAATAATAAGCCATGTGCGATTTAGATTTGAATAATATAAGTTATCACACAAGCGCGAGTGGAATACGGAAAAATATAGCGCTTCTGCGTCCCATATCCAACTCGGCCGTACGCGCTATATTTTCCGTATTTCCACAAGCGCGCGTGTGATAGCGTATTTATCTTCAAGCAAACTTGGCGCGTGACATAGAACACACAAGACGCATGGTAGTGATATTAGCCGTGCAATATAGGTTTTTACCACCACTCCATTCTGCGAATCTGATTGAAGGATTAGCGCGTACTTGAGTCTGGTCGGCGACCTAGTCACAAGTTATCGCTTACATTTAAATTCCTCAGACTCTCGAGACAGTTGCTATGTCAAATGGTTGGGGGGCAAGCTTTTGTCACAAACCATGCTACCATTGTGCCATACACATTCACTCAGAATTGTGTTCACTGTCTCTTACGTAATGACGCAAAAGCTTGCCCCTTATCATGTGACAAAGCAACTGTCTCTATAGTCTGAGGAATTCAAATTTTAGTGGTAACTTATATGATCAAGCACGCCACTGTACCAGACAATATTCAAATCTGACACGCAATTGGTTAATTGAGCAGCACAAACTCACCTTTTCTTCTGCTCTTCATCGGCCGTTAGTCTGGACGGTTTGGCGAGGACTTCTCTTTTCATCTTGTCTGGATCGGCCTGCATCGAAGTAAAGGAATGGTTTCCAATATCTGGCTCGTCAACATCAAGATCCTCGTCAGAATTAGTCCCATTTGCTGGAAAAAAAATAATAAAAACAGGTTGTCATTGAATGCTAATAATAATTCGAGAGGCTATTAGAGTAGGATTTGAAGTATAGTGGGAGTATAGTTAGGTGAGGTTTGTGGTAACAGCATGTGTTAATTTCTTTTGAGTAGTGTTGGTTCTGCAACAATTCTATCAGTATATGCTCTGATCATCTTCAGGACAAAGAAGATGACAAAATAAAAAATAAAAATTATTACATAACTGATTGTATTACTAAAGCGCCCTCTACATCAGAGGATGTTTGAGGGCGCAAATTACAACAACAATTCCTAAACGATTATATCAAAATACAAACAAACCAAAGGAATACAGATCCAATACAGATGCAAAGAATTGTTTCTTTTTTAAACTTTTACCTTTACCTTTACCTAGACACCCTTAAAGCCATTGGACCCTTTCGGTTCAGAAAAAAAATAAAAGTTCACAGATTTACAAATAACTTACAGGGTTTACAGAAGGCAATGGTGAAAGACTTCTCTTGAAATATTATTCTATGAAATGCTTTACTTTTTGAGAAAACAGCAAAACAATATAAATTCTCGTTAACGAGAATTACGGATTTATTTTAAACACATGTCATGACACGGCGAAACGCGAGGAAACAAGGGTGGGGTTTTCCATTGTTTTCTCCCGACTCCGATGACCGATTGAGCCTAAATTTTCACAGGTTTGTTATTTGATATAGAAGTTGTGGTACACAAAGTGTGGGCCTTGGACAACACTGTTTACCGAAAGGGTCCAATGGCTTTAACAAGGGTGGGGATATAACAATATAATAAACACAGCACAAATTATGAAGGCTAATTATGAAGGATTTGAAGCATAGTGGGAGTATGGTTAAGTGAGGTTTGCGGTAATCACTTTTGAGTAGTGCAATTTTTCTATCAGTATGCTCTGATCTTCTTCAGGAAAACAAAGGAGACAAAATAAAAAGCAGACAGGGGGGGGGGGGGGAACATAACAGTCAAAAAACCAACACAGTTATGAATGAAAAGCCAGTCACGGGGGTAACATAACAGAAGAAAAAAAAAGAAAAATAGCACATTTATGAATGAAAAGCCAGTCACGGGGGTAACATAACAGTAAAAAAAAATAGCACATTTATGAATGAAAAGCCAGTCACATTAACCCATGTATATGACCACAAAGCAGAGCCGGAGACCAAAAGTGTTTGATTTTCCCCAGAGAAAAAAACATCATGGCACAGGAGGGAACAATCACACAACTCTACTCACATTATGGTCTTAACCGTTTACCAAACCATGGCCACATTAGTGAGAGGCAAGCGTTTTAAATTACCTTAAAGGGAAGGTACACGTTTGGTAAATGTCAAAGACCAGTCTTCTCACTTGGTGTATCCCATTATAACCAAAAAATAACAAACCTGTGAAAATTTGGGCTCAATTGGTTATCGAAGTTGCGAGGAAATGATGAAAGAAAAACCACCCTTGTTGGACGAATTTGTGTGTTTTCAGATAAGAACAAAAGACTTCTAGCTTTTAGTGAGAAATTACCTCTTTCTCAAAAACTAAGCTACTTCAGAGGGAGGCATTTCCCACATGTTTTATACTATTAACAGCTCTCCAATGCCAGTCAGTTTTACCCAGTCAGTTTTTACCAAGTCAGTTTTTCAGTTAATATTGGTTTTGAGTAACTACCAAATGTGTACCTTCCCTTTAATAACCTTTCACTCCTGAGCAGACGATAATATTATTTGATATACATTATACAAATAACACATTTATCAAACAATTTTTCTTTCAGACAAATGACTGTCTCATTGGTACCCACTTATTTCTTTGTTGATAGGGTCCTTGGTTATCCTTATCTTTCGTTCCGGGTTGACTGGCTCCCCGTCATCGTTACCGACGTTAGCTGGGAGTAGGTCTAAGGCCCATAACTCCTCATCTTTATTCCGTGGGAAGTAAAGCCGTAACAGATCATGATAACAATCCTTAAAAAAAAAAATCAAAAAATGCGAATTAGAAAAACACGTTCAACAATAGCGTAGCAGGTCTGATAGATGAAGGCCATGGAACTGCCTGATAATTCACGGAGGCAACGAGGCGATTGCCTCCATGTCTCTCCGTCATTGCTTTGGTGCCCTTAAAATGCTCCAGTACGAATTTGCAATTTCATTATAGGAAGCCCTTTACCAAAAAGAAAATGCCTTGGTGCCCTTGCCCTTTCAAAAACAAAGCATACAGGCCTGTAACAGGTCACACAGGATTTGAAATTAGCAGTCGCCAAATGTGAGGAAAAACAGCGTCGGGTGAGCCAAAACTCTTCCTTCACTAGCCCATCACGCGAGTCAATTTTTTTCTACTCTTTTTTTCAATAGCTTAGAGTTACATTTAGTAGGATTTGAAACTTTGCCTGGTGGAAATACGATAAAGAAAGGTTTGCGGTAACACCATGTAGTGATAATCCATTAGTGAGTTAGGGTGGTTCAGAAGACCAGTCTTCTCACTTAGTGTACCTCAACATATGCGCAAAATAAACAATCTGTAAAAATTTGAACTCAATTGGTCGTCAAAGTTGCGAGATAATAATGGAAGAAAAAACACCCTTGCCACACAAAATTGTGTGCTTTCAGAGTCTTGATTATGAGACCTCAGCTGAGGTCTCGAAATTGATTCAAATATTTTGGTGAGAAATTACTTCTTACTCAAACACTACATTACTTCAGAGGGAACTGTTTCTCATAATGTTTTAAACTATCAACATCTCTCCATTGCTCATTGCCAAGTTAGTTTTTATGGCAAAAATTATTTTGAATACCCTGCCTTTATAAAGACTACTACAATTACCTCATTTATTCCTCGTATGACAAACACTATTCTTTCAATTGTATTCCCGTATTTCTCAAGAAATCTTCTGATGGTTCCTGAGATTCAAAAAATACAAATCATCTTTATACACATATTATTTGAGTTTGAGTTTAGGAAGATCTAACACAAATAACACACAAATAACACACAAAGTTATTGTAAGATAATGCACATGACCACGTACAGATCACGCGACCTTTGTTAACAAAATGAGCTGCATATAGGAGAAAACCATTGTATTACTCTATAGTAATTCTACTTTGTGAACTAACTCAATCGGTCATTTTGAGGAGTCAAAAATTTAAATCCACAAATTAGAGTGCCGTGCTAGTTCATGACGTATAAAGAAAACCGCACAATTTTGAGGCATATTTGTGTGGATCATTATATTCTGCCGATCCAAGGCAACATGTCCCTTTAAAGGGAAGGTATACATTTGTTAAACTCTGGTTTTATGGCACCCTGGGTGACTTACTGATTGCAATGTGGGCAGCTTCTTCTGGTGGATACCCTCTCTTGACTGAATTAATGGCACAGACGGCGAGCGTACGAATCTCATGCTCTCTGAAATCAACAAAAATCAATTTATTTGTTTAATGTTTTTGAGCAATGCAAAGGTCATAGGTTCGAATCCCACTCGAATGATTTGCTTGTGGTTTTGTTTTTTTCACAAAACTCGGTACAGCACTGACTATACAGTACTTAGAGCCATTGGACCCTTTTGGTAAACAATATTGTCCAAGGCCAACACTTCGTGTATCACAACTAACATATCAAATAACGAACCTGTGAAAATTTAGGCTCAATCGGTCATCGGAGTCAGGAGAAAATAACACGCACGTTTCGCCGTGTCATGACATGTGTTTAAAATAAAATCTGTAATTTTCAATATCGAGAATTGATATTGTTTTACTGTTTTCTCAAAAAGTAAAGCATTTCATGAGATAATATTTTAAGAGAAGTCTTTCACCACTACCTTCTGTAAACCCTGCAAGTTATTTGTAAATCTGTGAACTTTTTTTTTTCTGTACCGAAAGGGTCCAATGGCTTTAATACACATCAGTGTAAGGGTAAAAAACAATTACTACCAAACTTTATATGCACGTAACTGGAACATAAATAGAGCCTGTGTTGTCAGGTCTCCCTGGCTGTACATGAAAAGATTAACTCACACCCAGCTACTGCACAAATGCTCTCTGCATAGATATGTAGAGAGGGAGCGAGCGCATGGTGAAAAATTCTATTTTCAGCCACAGGCCTACTTTGATCACGGCAACACAGCCCCTTTAAAGGGAACGTACACGATCGGTAAATACTCAAAACAAATATTAACTTTAAAATTGACTTGGTAACGAGCATTGGAGAGCTGTTGATAGTATAAAACATTGTGAGAAATGGCTCCCTCTATTAAAGTACATGTAGCATAGATTTTGAGAAAGAGGGAATTTCTCACTAAAATTATAGAAGACTTCAAGCCAAAAGTCTTTTATTCCTATCTGGACGCACACAAATTTGCCAATAAGGGTGTTTTTTTAATTTCATTCATATCTCGCAACTTCGACGACCAATTGAGCTCAAATTTTCAATTACCAGTTACCAATAGTGTCCACTGCCTTTAATATCTGTATGAACAGCATTTAATACCTTGTTTGTGTCTTAATCTTAGAATAAGATCATTCAGTTAATTGTAAATAATTTAACATGAAAGGCCATTTAGGCCTAACTGATCTACTTTGTTAAGTGCCTAGAGATAACTTAATATTAGTCACTATATAAATCAAATATTATTTTAACTAAACATTATTTTAGTCGCCGACTTCCCTCTCCATAATGCCATACAGTGTATAAATCAACAAGTCAAAAGCTTTGCTGCTATTTTTTGGTTTTCCACCTTCTTCAGAAATACGGCCAGCAGGAAGTTGTAGACTTCCATTCAAATCAGGAAGTGCTGCGAAACCCTGCACTGCACGCATTGCATATCACATGACAGTGAATAGGGAAGTCACATGAGGAGTGTCACATGACAGATTTGTATCTATTTCTTATTTACCCTGGGGAAACCTCTCAGTCAAACACTTTTTTTTTTCAGAGGTGCCCAGTGACTACAAACACATCAAAATTTAAAATTGTATTAATAAATACCTTGGATGGTTTCAAGTCTCTGATTGGTCAAAACCCGGTCACGTGTGGGAGTGTTAACGGTGGTATAAAGACCGGCTTTGGAAAGTAGCGAATAAGTGGCCACTAAATCAGCATACATTGTGTAAACCTTGCGCGTTGCACTTTATCTCACGCTTATTTATATCCCTGTTAGTTTCATTGCAACTTCGCGCACTTCGCGTACGCGCGCTGAAAATATATCAATTTTGAGTGCGCGCGTGTAACATGTGTGCGCGTTTAAACTGACGACGCCGAGCTCGTGCGCGCGTTTTAATGCACAAGGAACAGCTATCGTCCAATCATTTGCCTCCTTTGACCCTAGTGAAGGCGCTGAACAGATTATTGTTTCAAAGAGTCACTGGTCTCAAAGATCAGTAATGTGATTAACGCACGAAAGAGATGGGAACCATCAAAAGCTCGAATATGGCCCCTGAACCTGTCTGGAAGTGCCGCCGAGAGAAAAGTTACAAAATTTGGACAATTTTAGCCGTTTAATTCGCTAAAAAAGGTATTTATTAATGGGAATAACAGTGTTCGTACCCGGTCTTCACTGTGTGGTAATGACCTTGGTTGGTGGCTGGCGCTGTTAACGGACCTCGCCTCCGGCTCGGTCCGTTAACAGCGCCAGCCACCAACCCGGTCATTACCACGTAGTGAAGACCGGGTACTCGCACTGTTATTCCCTAATTAACAGATGATGACATTGCAACTTCAATCTTTACCAAATAAACCCTGCCAAGGCCGCTTGTATAAATTTAGTTTTGTATTTGAACAAACAGGTCTTTCTCTTCAGTTTGGGCTGTGTTGCCATACATGTTTGTAGACAATCAAACCATGAACACAGGGGGTAAACCCCCTTCTCTTTTCAATAAGTGCACTGGGTTCTGTTACGTGCGTAAATCAACGCATTGGACCAAACGGCTTTATGTCCCATACAGGAAATCAATTAAATTTCAAACGTTAAACCAATGTTTGTATAAGAGAGATTGGCTTTTGCCAGCTTCATTATTATATCCCCTTGTGGGAGCTTCGCTGAGTTCCATTGACGAGAACATCATCTAAACAAAAAAACAAAAAAACAAAAACAAACAAACAAACAAAATCACTCCCAACGGACTCCACTCACCTGGCAAGGTTTAGGACATTTCGGTAGCAGTTATAGAGGGCGCTCTCCGCTGCTGTGCGATACCTGACGTTGTAGCGTGGGCCCACGGTGTGTAGAATGAATCTTGCTGGCAGGTTGTAGCCTTTACTTAACTTGGCTTCACCTGTTCTACAACCTGTCAATGTTCAAACAAATAGTTTTGTTATACCTTGGTAACAAATTGTAAGTTTGATTGGTTGAGAGCCTTACACGCGGAGGGGAACTTTAGTTTTGTAACCTGGTGTACATTACCTTGATCATTCAAAGATGGTTGTTTTCCAGCGCTTAGTACGAAAAAGCTGCAGTGAAGAATGGTTTTGTTTGAAGATGACAACAGAACTTTGAGAAGAGAAATAATCACGTTACGAGGTATTTACAAAACAATTGTTGCACGCTGTGACGGGGTCCATGGCGTTTTGTACACCCTCGGGGGAAAATGGCACCCGAGGCAAAGCCGAAGGTGCCATTTTCCCCCACGGGTATACAAAACGTCATGTTGCTTTAAGGCTAAATGACAAAATAACCCACATTATTTCTTACACTTACATTTTATCTTCAACTGTAATTCGTTTTGTAAATTTGGACCGGCTAATTGATGGATTTTTTCTGAGAAAGGGTTTGCTTCGTTGAGACGTTCACTTGTTGGATGAACAAGACCCATGACATTAAGAGCTGTTGGGTCACCTTCCCTGGAAATAGAGAAAATATTAATGTTGAACAATTAACCCAAAATAAGTGATGGGTAGCCATGTTTGGTATTAGTCGGGTAATTGCAACAATGAAAATAAAATGTACATGTAGCACTTTAAAGGCAGTGGACACTATTGGTAATATCTCAAAATAATTATCATCAAAAAAAACTTTCTTAATTACAAGTACCGGGAAGAGGTTGATAGTATAAAACATTGTGAGAAACAGCTCCCTCTGAAGTAACGTAGTTTTCGAGAAAGAAGTATTTTTCCACGAATTTGATTTCAAGAACTAAGTTTAGAATTAGAGGTCTCGAAATCAAGCATCAGAAAGCACACAACTTCCTGTGACAAGGGTGTTTTTTCTTTCATTATTATCTCGCAACTTCGACGACCAATTGAACTCAAATTTTCACAGGTTTCTTAATTTATGCATATATTGAGATACACCAACTGTGAAGACTAATCTTTGACAATTACCAATAGTGTCCAGTATCTTTAAAGGGTTTTGATACCTTTTGTAGATTAAGTGTTTGGCAACGAAATCAACCCCTACTCAATGTGAAGGGAGATGTATGTAATATAACTTTCAGCTCCATTAGTCATCAATTAAAAAAGAAAAAGGAAAATCACAGAGCAATGTTTTCAGGAGAGTCGCGTTAATCCGATGTACATTCTAAAATAATTGTTGTGCCATTGTTTTATTCATTTCGTACAAACTACAGCACCTCAGTAAGCAATATTCTAAGGGAAGCTTTCTCCATAAATTGTGTAAAGTAAGTTTAATTTAAATCTGTGGACGTCTTTTGTGTTTTGTGTCATACAAAAAGTACCAAAATCCATTTGACTAACTAGTAATAAATAAATATCTGCAATACATATACAACGAATAAAAACAACTTCAACCAAGGTTTAAATACATACACAGTCTAATCAAATAATAAACCAAAAGGGGAACTGACTGCATAAATATTTCTCTCTTTATGGTCGAACAAAGACAAATTGATTTGAGCAGAATTTGAGTTTATGCCAGCGCTCTGCCAACAGAGCAGTCAATTTGTCTTTGTTCAACCCCAAAACAAGAAAAAACCATAAATTTTTTCAAACATTTTATTGTCATAGTTTTAACGTGATTCTGGGTTTTTGAAAAAAACGATGTAAAAAAGAAAAAAGACCGTCTGGACCAGTTAGCATCGATTCATTAGTCCCACTTTATCATAAATGCTTCACTCCACCCAGGAGTACAAATGGGTACCGGTGAAATCTGGGGAGTTACTGTCCGGGGGAACTGAAATATTATGTCGTTTACTGCCAAGAAGCCGGATATAAACACCGACCTGATGAGCCATATTGGCTCGGTACAGACTTCTACTTACCACACACAAATCTTCTCATTCAGAGAAGTGTCAAAAGGAAATCTTGACGTCCTGGTATCCTCCTTAGCGACGGTGTACTGAGGCACATCTTCCTCTTCTTGGCCCCATGTTGGTAACGATGAAATGTCAACGACTTCAAGTCTCTGGCCAAGTTGGTCCATGGCTAGATGTGGTGGTCACGATTCTGGACAAGATATTTTCCCTTGTCACGAATAACAAAAACTTGTGTTGCGCAAATGTCACCTGGATTTTGTGGAAAGTTGAAACCAAGTAGGTCGATAAGTGTCACTGAAAAACATTGTTACTCATTAATGACATCTAAAAACGCTTAGTTTTAAACAAAAAAGTAACAACATTGGAGACCTAATCAGGTGACAGTAGTTAATTACAACATGTACTAGCCCTGGTAGGATGACAGTCAGTGCCACTGTCGCGTTGTATGCAACGGAGGAGTCCAACCTTTGCTACATCATGTACATGAATCGCTGATGAACAACAGAAGAAAGAAAAACAGTTTCAAAAACTTTCTTTGTGTTGCATATAAAAAAATAGACTAATTTAAACTTGAACAAGATGAGATTCACAATTGTGGTAAGCACTTTATAAGACTAACTTCTATTAAAGCCATTGGACCCTTTCGGTTCAGAAAAAAAACTAAAAGTTCACAGATTTACAAATAACTTACAGGGTTTACCGAAGGCAATGGTGAAAGACTTCTCTTGAAATATTATTCCATGAAATGCTTTACTTTTTGAGAAAACAGCAAAACAATATAAATTCTCGTTAACGAGAATTACAGATTTATTTTAAACACATGTCATGACACGGCGAAACGCACGGAAACAAGGGTGGTTTTTTCTGTTGTTTTCTCCCGACTCCGATGACCGATTGGGCCTAAATTTCCACAGGTTTGTTATTTGATACAGAAGTTGTGGTGCACAAAGTGTGGGCCTTGGACAACACTGGTTACCGAAAGGGTCCAATGGCTTTAAAGGCAGTGGACACTATTGGTAATTGTCAAAGAATAGCCTCCACAGTTGGTGTATCTCAACAATCATGCATAAAATAACAAACCTGTGAAGGTTGAGCTCAATCGATCATCAAAGTTGCGAGATAATAATGAAAGAAGAAAACAACATAGTCACACGAGAAGTTGTTTGCGTTTATATGGTTGATTTCGAGACCTCAAGTTTTAAATCTTAGGTCTCGAAATCAAATTCGTGGAAAATTACTTCTTTCTCGAAAACATGACTTCAGAATCAGAGGGAGCCGTTTCTCACAATGTTTTATACCATCAACCTCTCCCCATTACTCGTTACCAATATAAGTTTTATGCTAATAATTATTTTTAATAATTACCAATAGTGTCCATTGCCTTTAATTATTAAACAGAAAATGTACTGGAAAAGTTTCCGTATGGCGCCACCACTTTTTCATTCGAAATAAAATAATATAGTATCTAATTTACCTGATTGACATATCCCTTTTTGTAAAAATGAGTGAAAAAGTGGTGGCGCCATACGGAAAGTTATCCAATGTACTTTTAGCCACAAATAAACATTAGAAAAAAGAACGTTTTTTGATGACGGATAAACAAAATTTAATTTTAATGATAAATCCCCCCCCCCCTCAGAAACAGTCAAGAAAGAATCTTAAAACCCAATATATTACCACTTATTTATACTGACAGAGTAGATACACAGAAACTACCTCCATTATATTGAGTTTAACATGTCAGAGTCTACTCCCACCACCAGGGCCCCGCCGATAACAAACACACAGATTGCCCGCTGTGTGTGACGATGTGAGCGCGAGATACGCGATAGCGAGTGATAAAAACACGGAATCACAGACAACATTGAATGAATGAAGACAACTTTGTACCTTTCTTCACTGCAATTCTGCCACCATATCCAAAGCTCTAACACACCCCAACGTATACACAGAGTATCTGCCAGCAAGCTAACACTAAATTTGGTGGCTACCATTTAATGAAATCATTCAAAATTGCGTCATTCAAGACCAACAAAATAACCATAGCATTCGCGCAGGAGTCAAAAATAAAAATACTGATTTCAACACACATGACAGGCAGTCTGGTCTCCAAGTCGCACTATGCGTTTATCTGAACAAACGGAAGGGGACTTCCAAGCGGACAGACTATTTCGAAGTTACAAAAGACCCGGATGCCCGTCAAGGAAACTTTTTAGGAAGTTCAACAAGTTAAAATTCGAGTCAATCAACCTTTTCAGATCAAGGACAAAACCTCTTCCACAAATGGGCGTATTTAACATTCTGTGATTTGATTTTGTTTAAAATAAAGCCAAGGCTGAAAAGATTTGTCTTTATTGATATAGGCCTATTTGATAAAAAGCAGGATTTATAGAGATTAAAACTAAACTAGGTCACTTATTGCTAAACAGGTGTGCTGCAGTATGGTAGGGTGGAGGGTGATTGGGGGGGGGGCTTATAAATACAAACAAAATAATGGTAGCATACCCCCACCCCAAGTTATTGTAACAAAAATTAAAGAACTAAAAGTTGTTTTATACTTTCCATACTTTTTTATACTAATGTAGAATGTACGCACATAACATGACGTGTAAAACAGTATCAAATGGATTGTACAGAATTTTATTCGTCAAGGACATGACAGTGACATTAATGGTGTTACATGGCTCCCCCAACTACATGTTCAATAATGGCTTCCCCAACTACACGTTCAATCAAAATTGTGCGTCATTGAAATGCCAACATATTATCCTAGATTGCACCAGAGAGCATATACGGCCTCAACTTTCATTGGGGCCCTAAAGCGGGTCCTGGACCCCTGGCGAAAATTGTTATGACAACCGATGTCCCCCCCCCCCCCCATCTTTCAAGACAGATTGATGCCCATGAGTGAACACGCCCTAAAAACAGCTTGCATTAAATCATAAACTACTCGATGGTAGAGAGGATCAAGGGTGTGTTCAAGGGTTTGAGATGGGGGGGGGGGGGAGGGGGAATGTTCGGGGATTTGTCTAAGGGGCGGGACCTTCACATATCAATGACCCTTTCGCTTTACAGACCTCAATTCCTATTGCCCGCTTGCATCATACCCAATCCTTAGGCATTTCCAGTTCCATGTTGCTTTTGTTGTTGTTGGGGGGGGGGGACACACCCCTCTCTCTGGATCTATACCAAACAAAAGTAATTATGGACACAAAACACAGCTATCATACAAGCCTTTGTTGTCAGTTCCTATTGTTTTATTCATAATAATAATCTGAAATCTCTCCAAACCACTGTATAACTTTATGAACATTCTGCAAAATAAGGAAGTTTCCATTTATATTAAAACCATATCAATCACTTCATTGTCAACTTAGTGCAAGTTTAAGCACTCCCCCAACCCCCAACCCTGTCCCCGACCCACCCCCTCTAAAAAATGGAAGTACCTTAAACTTGAAACATATTAAAAATGTTGCCCTGCAATATTTTTTACTGTTTCATCATCAACTTCAAATGTTGTGTTTGTGGTATGTTTTTGTTATAGCACAAACGATCTCGAAATATCAATAAATATTTCCAGAAATAATATCTTTTGTTAATTTTTGTTCTGAACTAATACAAACTACACATGCATGATATTTGAGTCCTTGGAAGCATTGTAGGAACATTTCATTGAGAATGGTTGACCTACATTATATGTATTCAGATCACAACTTTCAAGACTTTTCCAAAAGGCAAAAAGAAATCGAAAATCAGACTAAGGTAGAAATAATATAATTCCTGAATAATAACTAGCTTTGATAGTTAAAGACACTGGACACTATGGGTAATTGTCAAAGACCAGTCTTCTAACTTGGTGTCTCTCAACATACGCACAAAATAACAAACCTGTGAAAATTTTAACTCAATTGGTTTTTCGAAGTTGCGAGAAAATGGAAAAAAACACTTTCACCACATAAAGTTGTGTGCTTTCAGTTGTTTTCGAGACCTCAGAATCTAATTCTGAGGTCTCGAAATCAAATTCAAATATTTTAGTGGAAAATTACTTCTTTCTCGAAAACTCTTACTTCAGATGAAGCCGTTTCGCCAATGTTTTGTACTATCAACAGCTCTCCATTGATCATTAACAAGTAAGTTTTTATGCTAACAATTATTTTTAGTAATTACCAAGTGTCCAGTGCCTTTAATAATCAGACAGTAAAAGTACATGGGTTGATTTTATTGAAATAATATAAAACCTTATTGTTTTTGCATACATTTCAAAAGGAAGTTTCAATTGTTTGCAGAAGTACTTGTTCGTCATGATTTTCTTGTATTGTTCTTCCCTTGAAGGAAATGTAACCAAACAAAGGGAAGGGATTTAAAATTTAATACTACACTGTTTTTGGAAGCATTATTTCATTATAATTGGATACTTTTAAGAAATAGCGGGCGTCCCACTCACAATCGTGTTCCAGAGGAAAAGACAATAGAGTTTGTTTGTGTATTATTTCCATTTGCTGCCCAATAACTTGAAAACAAAAATTAAATAACAACAACCAGGGCAGGTGTAACCCTTCTGTTTAGTGGAGTAGGCCCTACCCAGTTTGTGATTGGCTCAAAACTTATACTAATTGCATGCAAAAATGATATAAAAGATAATAATTATACTATCCCTCACCCATTTCGCCCAAAAAAAATTCTCAAAGTTCATTGAGCCTCTTATGAAAATATTCTTTTTCACTATTAGATTATTAAAACTTTCAAAGACCAAAGATGACAAAAATGTATACAGGCCTAACTAAAATAAGTTCTTGTTCTTGTACAAAAAAACAAAAACACAAACTTACACAATGTACAATATAAGTATTTGGTAGATAAACTGAACTTCTCATAAATAAAGAAACATAATATTTGATACATAAGCTTGAAAAATGTGAAATGAGAGAGCATTTAAATGAAAGAACAGGTTTTTATTAGCACAATTTATACTATAAAAAAAAACATATATTAAAAAAAAAAATGTAGTTAAATTCAAAACAAATTGCAAGTCGAACTACATGATTCCTATTTCCTTTTTACATATTTATAAATGTATATACATATCTATTTGCAGTGAGTTAAGACCACAGACATTGGTAACTGTGAAAATAACAGTGTGCTCCACAAAAACTGGCCACATTGGGGGGGGGGGGAGGGTAAGGGTAACAAGAAATCCCATCGTTTTAATTTCAAATGTGTTTTTCAAATAAAACAGCCACTTGCAAGCAGAAAAACAATGCTTAGCCAAAAGAGGTCACCGGCTAAGATACCATGTGATATAAATGATGGTTTCCACACTTTTTTTCGCTAAGCAGGTAATTTTTTACTAAGTCACATTTTCTGAACAAGAAATCCTTTTGTTTTCATTTAAAATATTTGTGTTTTTACAAGCAGACAAACAATGCTTAGCCAAAAGAGGCTACCAGCTAAGATACCATGTGATGTCAATGATGATTTCTACACTTGTTTCGCTAAGCAGATAATTTTTCACTGAGCCACATTTTCTGCTGCAAATGACAGGTTTTATAATTTAAATTTTGGGTTTTTTTTGTGAAGAAGAAAAATCTGTTACTGCATACTTGTTACCCATAAGAGAATTCAACAAAAAGCATTGTAAAATAAAAGGATCATTATATAAAAGTATCCTACAATAAAAATTTATTTAAATACTACAACTACGGAAAAATCTACACAGGTAATCGGTCGACAACCAACACATTATTTTGAAGAAAGCTGGTCAGCCAACATTAGTTACACACGCTCCACAGTAATCAGAAATCCTTTGGTAATATGAAAGTGTCGGTTAGTAAGGCCCTGTCCGAATTGGCGGCTACAGCTAGATTTTCGCATCATTATGCGTTAAAGTAAAGACTTTGTCACGTTGTCACCATCTTGGTCATGTTCCCTGTTTCCATAACAGTAATGAATGCTAACAATCATTGCCGCAAACATGGCACCAGACTCTTATTTCGTCCAGCCTCAGTTCGGTTACAATGAGTTGGAATGAAGTAAAATCAAGATGGCCACACCGTGATAGAGGTCTATCGGATGTCCTTATCAACACCCTATAGCAACAGCTGTAGCCGCAGCTGTAGACGCTAATTCAGATACAGCCTTATATTGCAATATGCTACTTCCATAGCAAATCTCAACATGTCATATAAAAAAATACAGCTGCAACCACAACGCAGACACCTTATATCATCCACATCTTCCCATCAGTTTACCGTGCCCAGAACCCATTCTGTGTCATTTGCAGATCGTTAACTCTCCTGTTTTGGACCAAAAGAATGAAACACTCTCCCTAGCAACATCAAGGATGCTAACACTATTCACATTCTCAAGAAACTCCTCAAATGTTTTCCATTCCAAACAAGTGTATCAAAATTAATTTCATCCAACTCTTTTGAGCGCCTTTGAACAACTTTGGGTTGATTTTGGCGCTATATAAATTCCCTCTGATTGATTGATTGAAGAAGAGCAGAGTGTAGTGTTTGGCCACAGCGACTCTTCTCGGAGCCAACACTTCTACCAGAAAAGTTTTATAAATGGCTGTACACCCCAGTTTCCTTATTTGTCTTATGATGTACACCATGCAAACCTTCAAACATCACTCTATATCAAATCAAAAACTTCATTATTTCCGATGATAAACATGCATAACAATGGCGTTTCCCTGGTACCATTGCTATTTTTTTTGTAATTCCGAAGTAAGGCACTACGAGTTAAAGTTTACAAATCTGTATTTTATACAAAAGTTCAGGTAGAGATGAGAGTAAAAATGTTTACAAATCCACGTTGGATAACACATCGACTTTTGCCCTGACTTGAAACATGATTCCTGCAACAATTCCGGGGTATGAGTATTTCCTGACGAGGTCTGAAACTAGAAGCTTCATTTAGGAGGTACATTACTGCAACACATAAAACTTGTCTAATGTTATTATAATAAACATGATTTATTCCCAACTTTTCATTTTTAAAACATGATTTAAGAAACTTTTGTGTTCAATCCATAAGCCAATGATTAACATTTTCTGAAGGAAGTTTATCTCTTAATAGGTTTTTATTTGTTTTTATCTGAGTATTAGACACATTTGACAACATTCAGTAGAAAATATTTTGTTACATAAATACTTTTTTGCATCTTAAAGGCATCATAGAAAAAAGACTCACTTCATCTCAAATAATTTACACCTCTGAACATTTTCCCTGACAGGGTCAAAAACCCAAAACTGAAAGAGACTTGATACAGGGATTGTTACTGTTTGGTAAATTGGATCCCACACTTTGTTTCAATCCTACATAGTAGCAGATAATATACCATAAAACTAACCTGTAAAAATCTCATTTGAAAAGGTGGTAGTGTCTTTGATTTATGCCAAAAATCAGTAACGCTTTTCAGGTTAGTTGGATTTGAAACTTTGAATGGTGGAAATACGATATAGGAAGGTTTGCAGTAACACCATGTAATGACTATCTCTAATGAGTTGGCATGGTTGTGAAAGGAATCGTTGGTTTCAACTCGACGTTTTGATCAGTATGTTCTGATCGCTTCTGGAGAAAGCAGCTTTCTCCAGAAGACGAACGGTCAGAACAAACTGATCAAAACGTCGTGTTGAAACCAACAGTTCTTTTCAGAACCACCCCAACTCATTAGAGATAGTCATTACAGGGTGTTACCGCAAACCTTTCTATATAGCTTCCCAGGTTCAAATTTGTTTGGATAAAAAGAGATACCTTTTCCATAACCACACTTCTTTGAAGTGAAAAGTTTCTCAAAATGCAATATAATATCCAAAGCTGCTTAAAAGCTGCTTACTTCTTAAAAAGTAAGTTTTTATTGCCATTCATTACCAAAGGTATACCAGACGCTTTAAAGTGAAGAAAAAAAAAAACCTCAAAACAAGTTTCATGAAAAGATTAAATTGCATCCAAACGGATTACTGACAAATTGCATGTGAATTAAATGAAAGGCTTTTTCGATGTTCTTCGGTCTATAAAAAAATATTTAAGTTAATTTTTATAAAAAATTATGATCGCTGTATTTATTGCTCTCTCATATGTTTCTCCGTCAACCGAATGGTGTAGTCTATACAATTTTATTTATTTAACTCTTGTGGAAAAAATATCTACAATATAAATTCTAACTGCACTCCATCTTTCGTGATTATGTTGATCAATTGCAGCCAATTCCGTTGAAAAATTACAAAATAATTTACTGCAAAACTAGGCAACGTTGTGTTTTTTTACCCGATGAAGCATGTTCAAACTTTGGAAAAATAGATTTTAAAAGAATAAATCTCTATTTTATCCAGAACTAGTTTGTAAAAGAAATCAAAACTTATCGAAATAGAATGCTGCCCATGGTAGTGAGGCTGCCTCGGTTCTTCACAAACAGTGCATCAACATCATAAACAGCGCCCTCTGTAGTTTGAACTTGTCCGTGTAAAATGCGTATAACAATTAAGGATAACAACTGTTTATCCATTTGCAGAAAAAAACCCACCAATGTGTGCAAGTCACGAGGCCCCAAAAAACAAACACAGAATACAACCTTCCTCTCACTGTTTCAAAAGTTAAGATTTTCTTTTTTTATACAATTGCGCTTCTTTTTTTTTACAATTTTGTTCCCCTCAGCCCAAGCTAACAAAGATAATAAGGCTACTCCGGTGTTCATTACTACTTGTAAGTCATTAGGAAGCCATTGGGAACCAGTGAAAATGGAAGGAGCGTAACCACTTATTAGTAGAACCTTCAAAGCGCTGTGCTCTGCTTCCTGACAAAGTTACAGTTGTCATCACCCTCGGGCCTTTCCTCTTCCACGGAATCACAACGCAAATTGTCGTACAACGATCCCCGCTTCCCTCCCTGCCTCCTTGACGTCGGTCTGAGCTGACACATCGCACCCCCCTGGCTCTCGTTCAGAGTTTGATTTGCAATATCGGCCGAGGTATAGGTGGGATCGTCTTGCGTCGATATTTCCAACATTGTTAGATGTCTTTGGATTTCTTCATGGGATGGGATTACAACCGAGGTGCTGGGTTTCATGGTGTCGTTACTCTGAGGTGCGAGCGGGAAGCTAGGCGTACCGAAGACAGAGTCGTCCTCGGATATCAACCGGTGAACGTTATTATTGGTGTTAGTGTTAAGCGGGTCGCTGTCTCGGTTACTGCCGGAGAGGGAATTGGAATCGTTGGAGAGCATTCCGGAGTCCAGACTGGTCCGTCGTTTGAATCCGCTTCCGCCTCCGCACTTCCCCGTGCTGTTGGAGTCCGTCTCTAAGGAATCAAACTGGTCCCCTTCCGACCGGTCCCCCTTGGTCGAGCCACTGCCACTCGAGCGTTCCTCGCTGTACTGCGAACTGCCCTCGCTCATCACTGACTCGCCAAGTTGCAGGGACTGACGGAGCGTTCTCTTTGGGCGGGCCAACCCATCGGAGCCTTTCCCACCCTTGAATGGGACGTAGCTCTTGTTGCGGAGGGTGGAGAATTTACTGGCACTGGTGGAATTCTTGTTGTACTTAAAGTCTCGCAAAATTTGCTTAATGGTCTTGACGAAGTGAGATTTCATTTCTGAAGTACTGTAAGATAAGGAGATAAATAAACATTGTCTTTAGCAAATTACAAAAAAGTAACGAGCACCTCATGTTTATTTTATTTATTTATTTATTTATTTATTTATTTAATGCAAGTTCGCCCCAAACAAGGCCAAAAGTCACTCTTGATAAGGGCTACAAGAAGAAAATAATTAAATATCAAAATAACTCAAGGGAGCTGAAGGTAGGAATTGATATTCCTCTTACACTCTTAAAACATTCTAGATAGTAGGATGGTGGGAAGCATACAGGCAAACATCTCACCAAAGCAAATTAATCAAATTTGGTACACTTTTGCTTTATATCTTTATTTATGTATGCAAAGAAGGATTTTTCATGATGATGGCTAGAAAACACAAGTCAACACAATGAGGAGAACAAAACAACCACCTCTTGCTTCAAAGTATAGTCAATCTTTCTTGTAGGTTTATATAAAGAAAATAAAACAAAATAACACAAATATCGGGGTTTAATTTCATAAACGACATAATGCAGTAATATAGTCATGGCAAGAAGCTAGTTGAGCCCCTCATCTTCCTAACAATTCGTACCTGCATGAGAATTGGAAGCATTTCTCTTTCTTTCCTTCTTTCTTGGTATGCACTAATTCCCAGAGGCTTAAGTAGTCTGAATCTGGTGAGGAAATATCAAAAACCAAAAAAAATTATGGTATAATATTTTTTGTAGATTTTTACATTAAAAAAAAAACGATAATGTAATAGAAATTTTGCACATTCTTACAATAAAAAAAACGATAATGTAATAGAAATTTTGCATATTCTTACAATAAAAAAACGATGACGTAAAAGTATGTTTGCACGTCTCTTGCCTGAAAACAAAATACATGACCACATCACTCCAATCCTCTATCATCTACATGGACACTGCATCCCATCAAACCCTACCACTGATAATTCCATCTTGACCGGCGCTTTGAATGGTTTTACATCAGATTTAATCTGCTTTTATAAATGCTGTGTAATTATTATTATTATTATTATAACCTGTATTCATAAATACCTAAGACAGTTTCGCTATTCCTATTGGTGGAGAGCGCGCCACGTGGGGGTGTTTAAACCTTTGATAATGACCAGTAAAAAGTGTTGAAACATGGGCGTGACACGCGAGCTTGCACCTGTGCTTATAAGACAGTTTCTTCATCCCTATTGGTCGAGAGAAACAGCTGGAACAGTTGTGCCACATCACGCGATATGCGCAACGTGCCAAGCAATCTCCTTATAAGGAGTTGTTTACCCGAAGGCCTTACCATTTCATAGCTGGAGGGGTGTTGTATCAAAAGAAATCATTGAACAATTATAATCTTTTGCATTGATTTTACTTTTTGACAAAAAGTGTTGATGTTTTTTGTAATCGAAAAGGTATTTATGAATGGGAATCAATTAACACATTGATTCCCTTACTCAATAACCTGCGACCATGTGTGTCGCTGTGTGTTTGGCTATCGTAAGCAGGTTCTTACCATTAATACTGGCGTCTCTGACTTGCATTGTAGAGACGGGAATCATCCATTTGAAGCGGATAAGATCCTCCAAGTGGCTTCCTTTAAGGGAGCCTTTCCTCATCTTCTTGGCCTTCTCCTTACAAATGATAACGACAGCTGGGCGGAAAACTGAAGAAAGAAAAAGAGAGAGAGAGAGGGGGAGGGGACAGGAAAAATGGAGATGTCTTAAAATGCTGAATCGTTTTCGAAATTAAAATTCCTTCTGTTCTTTAACATTGATATTTGGCCCATGGAAAACAGTAGGAACATTTTATTGAGTCATGGGCTGACCTAAATATACTCATGGTGGTAGACTTTTCAGGCTAATTGCAAATTTGTAAACCTTCCCAAGGTAAAGCAAAAATGGAAGTATAGGAAGAATGCAATGAGCAGCAGATTTGTGTTGAGAAGTGGTCTTTGATGACAATTTGAGAATAAACCGGTAAGAACCAGTTGAATCAGACAACGATTGCTCTGGTATAAACTGGTCTAAACTAGT
Source organism: Asterias amurensis (assembly GCF_032118995.1). Classification (NCBI taxonomy): domain Eukaryota; kingdom Metazoa; phylum Echinodermata; class Asteroidea; order Forcipulatida; family Asteriidae; genus Asterias; species Asterias amurensis. Next base: position 16,051,166 of record NC_092661.1, on the reverse strand, counting down.
ACTAAGTGGATGATCCAATAATAGTAATACCATAATAATAATAATGACATGGTATTTTGGCTGGTAAATATTCTTGTACGCATACTTTTGTTGTGCCTATTAGCTACTTAATTCGTGCTGAACATGAGCCCAGTTTTATAGAGCACAATTTCATAGACAACAAAATTATGCTTACCAGAATAAGGCAACCAGCCAAGTTACCATGAAACAATGTACAATTTGTGACTGGTATGATGCTCATTTCTGTTAAGCAGAAAACTGTTCAAGCAATATTTTCTACTTAAACAGCTCTATGAAGTTGGGCCCAGCTTTATGAAACTGGGCCCTACTGACAAACCCAGTGTGAACCGGTTTGAACCAGAATGACCCTGTCTGCTTCAAGTGTTTACTTAAAAAATGATGGAATAGTTTTGACCTTACCAAATATAATGACCTCTGGTTCCTTGCCTCGTTTGACCTTTCCCAGGTCATCCTGGCTGTTCAGCCACATGGCTGTGTTGTGGAGGACTAGGTCGTCCATTGCTAGATCTGCCACCTGCGAAAAGAGCACATTACCAATAATTTAAATAGATTGCTTTTGAAAGTTTTCTGTTGAAATGCGCACAATAAAAGTGATTATCATTATTATTAATATTAGATGAAAATAAGTTTAGTTCAAAACTATCAAGTGTGTTATTATACTGTTGGTGAAATATGGTTGGATTGAACAGAGTCTTGCTGTGAAAACTTAACAACATTAAACAAAACGGCACTTGTACGATGTGGTCAGGATTGAACAAATGAAAACAAGCAGCAACTTAAAAAACAAAAACAAACAAAAATTTTAAAACCAATAATTGTGCAGATCACTTCTTTATTAAGAAACGATGGAGAAGTATTTTCAAATACAATGTAGGCCTCTTGCATATACCGCCCTCGATGATGACAATGATGGAAAAGCGCAAATATGAACCAATGAAGAGTCTTCTTTTCCTCAATAAGGAACAGACGCCCTTCTGAACAATAAACTCATCATTCTGTCATATCTTGCTTTTCATCCATGTTATAAAATGATAGTAATTTTATATTTTCATCTACTATTAAAAATTTTAAAGTTGTAAAAATAACATTCTGAGCAGATTTGATGTTCATATGTTCATACTTTGTACATGCCTGTCAGTTAGTGATGCAAGAACATTTCTGGTTTTGAAAAAAGATTAGTTGCAAGTGTTTAAAGTTATAAAAAAGCATTAAACTTAATCAAACATTTTCAGTATAAACCTTGAACGAAAGCAAAAGAGAACAACCTCAAATTTTAAAGACCCATTGTGGGTGTTTGGAAATGAAAGACTTCTCCCACAAACTGTGGTCCAGTGATTAGACTGCTTGACTTGCAGTCACAAGGTTGTGGGATAAAAAACTAGACATTAAACCAATGCTTCTTTGAGAGAGGATTGGCTGTTGCCAGCTTGGCGTTTATATATCCTTTAAATTAAAGGAGTTTGCTGTGTTCCCTTAATGGGAATATCATCAAACCAAAAAAACCCACATATAAACACCGAAGGACAAAATATTCTGAAACTGAACTCATTTGTGTTTATCTACCATCAAATTCATCCAAGTTATTGAGTAAAAAAAACAAAAAACAAAACTTTAACAATATTTTTTTTAGACGCACCTTAAGTTTGGAACTGTGAAGTTCTTCCACCAGTTGGAAAACTGACGGCTTGTGTTTGAGGCACAAAGATTAAATTGCTGTTAATATTCTCTGACAACCTTTAATTACTATGCTTGTTATCGTTTTGCACATTAGAACTTTTCCCTGAAAATTCCCGAACTTACTAAAGCAACATCAGGAGCCAAATTTAGCATATTTCATAACCGTAACAGATAGCTGGTGTGGATGGTAGCAATGCATCGAAGATAAATAGCACCATGAAAGATACAGGGATAGAAAATTTGTAAATGATGAATTTTGAGACCTGTGGCTTTTTATAAAAAAAATAATAAAAAAAAGCAGTGGTGTGATAGTCGCCCAGGTATACAAAACACCTTCATAAATTCAAATAATTTTTCTAAACATAAACAATTTGGTTGAGTAGGCTTTTTTACTTCGCAACCCCTACCCCCCCCCCCCAGAAAAACACTCAAACACAAATGACAATCACATTGCCATCTCCCTGTTGTGAAGGCTTTCTATACTAGTCATCAATATGCAAATGAGGCTTCTGATGTTGAAGGAGTGCATTGTGTAATGGCTTGCAGTTAATGAGCTTAGTAAAATTTGTACATCGGGAAAGTAAGCAGTGTCTTTTTACATGTAGCAAGAAAAGTAAAAAGTGTTGATTGCCGTCCAAAATTGTTAACACTCACAGTTTTTATTTATTTACTGTTCCCCTTTTAATTTTACAGGCATAGGACATACAATAGCACATATATTTTTAACACCTTTGGTGTTGATTTAGTGTTAGCTTCTTTTCGACACCAGCATTACAACACAAAACACATCAATTATTAACACAGTTTGTCTTATTTGAGTTAACACAAGTAGAGATACATCATAACAGCATATTAATGTGTCCAACACATTTATACCAAAAAAAAAAAAATACCTGCAAAAGTTAGTCAACTTACAATTGTTTTTGAAATAGACCACCAGTTTAAATTTTCTAAACAAATTAGTTGTCATCATTTTGAATTTCAACCTCACTGTCTTTTTTTATTATGTTGTAAACTCAAAATAAATATAAGTTATGTGTTAACAATTTTGGACAGACAATCGTGTGAAATTCATGCAAAATAAAATCTTGCTGTAAAAACCACTAAAACCTTAGTGACGGCAGAAGGGGGAAATGTGTTTTTTTCGGTGATACAAGAGTGGAACTGGCACACTGTCAGAGAAATAAATTTTGCTACGGGGCCATCGCAGATTTGTCTTTTGAAAAAATATAGGTAACTAGCAATTTTTGAACCTTTCGCAATGATTTCTATTGCTTGTTATTGTAGTATTGTACCTGACATTGTTTTAAAGGACAAATCTGTGATTGCCCCATAGCAGGCGTGATGATTTGATGCTTCAAAAAAAGTAGGAACATTTGATTGGATACAAGAGCCTTCATGTGGACATGGTGATGAATTTATAGGCTATTCCACCACAATCTTTCAAAGGCCAAAAAAAAATCGGATATCAGACTGAAATATGAAGAATGCCATACCTGCTGTGGCCAAATATATTTCTCATGACATACTCTGTGTGCTAAGTTTCATGCTTTTACATCAAAGGAACAAAACATTAACTTACCTGCCGTAAAATTGCATTTTGCTTGTGTATTTTTTGGGCAAATAATGAATTTGAACCTGAAACTTTCTGAAAGTATGGGTAAATCATTCTGAAGGTGGACTGTAGCATGTAGTGGTATGAAGTATGAAATTATGACAAACCATCAGGGATAGTTTGAATAATAGCACGGTTACAATTACAAAAATAAAGTCACTTTGTAACTTCCCTTTTTTACTTTTTCAGATTTTTATTTTGAATATTCATGTATATTTGGTTTGTGGTAACACCATGTGCATATCTACTGCTGGGTAGATTATGTTCTTTTGAGAACGCATTCTAAACAATTTACTCCGCAGTAGTAGAGAAGTCTCCCGAGTCCTGAATCCTGAAAATCTATTTTGCAGTTAGCTCAAAAAGAACACAATCCACCCAGCAAGTATATACACTGCGTTACCGCAAACTAACAATACATTCACAGTACCTCACAATGCAACGCTTCAAATCCCACACAGGAATGCTCATTTTTCACTTTTTCAGAAGAACAATCAAGCATATTCCTCCATACAATCACCAGGAAGATTTTACAGCAAGATTTTACGACAAGACAATACTTAACAAGGTATGAAAACTGACGTACAAAACTGACCAAAAGAAAGAGAGAAAAAAGGGCAAAGAATATACAAGGCCCCGGTGTAAGCACTATACCTTTGTCCCCACCAGCTGCGAGCGGCCATTTTGTAGGTGGAAGAGGAGGAATTGGAGGAGGAAAAAAGCGGGATGCAAAAAATTAAGCGGAGAGAGAGAGACGAGATCAAAATGGAGAAAATGAATCCAAAATGGAGATGTCGGAATGGGGAAGGGAGCATCTTAAAGGGTCAGGGTGAATGATTATTTGTTACTGAGTCATTAGGACCAGCACTAATGCAGAGTTTGCCAACTTTGGCATCTTGCAATCAGGGAGATTTTGTACAAACAGCAGGTCTTGAACTTCGCTCTTGAAGGGGCACAGGAAATGAATCCAAAATGGAGAGATGTCGGAATGGTGAAGGGAGCATCTTAAAGGGTCAGGGGCCGATTTCACAAAGAAATAAGACTAGTCTTATCTGAAGTTAGGATCAGTAACTGGTCTTAACTTAAGACTAGTCCTATCTCTTAGCTTTGCCTAGGACTAGTCCTAAAGTTAGAAAGAGTTTTGTGAAATCAACCCCTGGATGGATGCGTATTATTTATTGAGCCACTAGCACCCTGTATTAATGCAGAGTTTGCCAACGTTTTTATCTTGCAATCAGGGAGAGTTTGTGCAAAACAGCAGGTCTTAAACTTTGCTCATGAAGGGGCACAGGAAATTAATTCGAAATGGAGAAACGCTGGAATGGTGAAGGGAGCATCTTAAAGGGTGTGGGTGGATGAGTGTTTGTATTGATGGACTAGCACTCTGCACTATAATCAGAGCTGCCTTGCACCTCTGTGGACCTCGTTTTTTTTTTCAATATCCGGACCAGAGCCTTGAATATGGATTGTTTTGTTTCCAGTCCCTACCTAGTCCCAATTTCATAGCGCTGCTTAACAGTAAGCAAATTTGCATGCTTACTGTAGCAGAAAAATTTGCTTAAGCCTTAGCGTATTTCACAGGTTAGCAGAAAAATTGGGCGGCCATATTGCGTGTTTATACCGTTGATTTGCATTGTGACGTTATTTTTGTTTCCGTGGGGTAAGCCCAGCAGGTTAGTATGCCTTTTCGTGTGCTTACGGGTTAGCAGCGCTATGAAATAGAAATTGCAAAGTAAGCATAAAATCGACCGCTAAGCAGCGCTATGAAACTGGGCCCTGACTGCGTGAGTTTTCCCTAGTTTTTCTCCCATGTCTAAAACTTCAATTTCTTCATTGTCTTCTTTAAAAATAAATTAAAAAAATTCAAATTCAGATTCAGGGAGATTGTGTGCACAATCAGGGAGATACTTTGAGTTACATTCAACATAACAGAAACAAGTTTCTATGGTATGAAAGATTTTCACATTGGTTCACCAGAACATGGAAAGTTTGGTTTTTTTCTTCAGGGTACTCTCTGCAGAATCATGGAGAGTTGGGCTCTGTTTCCGAATCTCAGACAACATGTACAATTTAAGTAACGTAAGCGCGCGTATTAAAATTCAAAATTCAATTCAGTTTGGACAGTAGGCCTATATGTCAAAGCTGACTCTCACCACCAAACAGCAGGACAAATTATTAGTTCGGCCAAACAGAAACCTCAGTTTCGTTAAGAAAACATTTGCCGTTTTTTCTTCCTACTTTTTAAGCTATGGTACTTTTTTATCATTATGCAAATGAGCTACTACCAAAATATAAAAAGTAAAAACTACCACTATAGCAGTCGGACATGTCCTTTGCAAGGGACTATATGCTATTAATGCAAATTTGCATATTTTTATGAAACTTATGTCATGTCAAAGCAGGTGCATTTTCCATTAAAAAAAATGGATCTTATACAAAATTTAACATTCATTTCATCAGCTCAGAACAGAACAGAAACCAGTTACAAGACCTATAAAGACCCAGTCGGCTCATAGCAGAAAAGATCTTTACACCAATGTGAGGCAGCTGGGCCCAATTTCATAGCGCTGCTTAGCGGCCGATTTTGTGCTTACTGTGCCATTTCTATTTCATAGCGCTGCTAACCGTAAGCACACGAAAAGGCATGCTAAACTTCCGGTGCTTACCGCACGAAAATAAATGACGTCACAATGCAAATCTAATGGTAAACACGCAATATGGCCGCCCAATTTTTCTGCTAACCTGTGAAATACGCTAAGGCTTAAGCGAATTTTTCTGCTACAGTAAGCACGCAAATTTGCTTACCGTTAAGCAGCGCTATGAAATTGGGCCTTGCTCTAAGTTGACTGGGTCTTTCTGAGTCTTAAAAGTCATTTCTGCTCTGAGCCGACAGGGTCTTTCTGGTCGTCATAAATCCATTCTGCCCTGAGCCACGCCAATGATCATTTGAAAGACTTCACTTTAGTGCCATTTTGAGCAAACTGAACTTAAGTCAATTCTAGCTCAGCCAAACTTTTCTCTAAGGGTTCCCCGTTATAAAAATGCTCCCTTCAAAAAAAACTTTTAAAAACATTAAAACATAAAGAGAGATGAAGAATGTGATTCTACTGTCTAATGAATGATCTGTTTCCTAAAAAAGAGAATTCCTTTGAAGAAAGTTTAACCAATTTGATAAAATATATATATATTGACTTTCAATCAAACAATACTGCTCCCCAAATATTATTCCAAGGTTGTCTGTTCGTTAAAAAAAAACCACAAATAATTATTTGGAATTGATCATTAGTCTACAAGCCAGGAACCAAGCAATCCAACAATTGGGTCAGAAGAGGCAGGGCATAGCAGTGAGGTGGAGTGGGGGAGGAAGGTATTTGGGTAGCAGTATATTCCCAAACAACCGTTTCTAATTATTTAAAGGCACTGGACACATTTGGTAATTAATTAAAATATATATCAGCATAAAAACCAACTTGGTAACGAGCAATGGAGAGCTGTTGATAGTACAAAACATTGTGGGAAATGGCTCCCTCTAAAGTAATGTAGTTAGATGGTAGTTTCTCACTCAAATGTTGGAATCTGAGAAAGACTTCAGGCCTGAAGCCTCACTCAGGCATCTGAAATCACACAAAATTTGTGCAACAAGGGTGTTTTTTCTTTCCTTATTTTCTTGCAACTTTGATGACCAATCAAGTCCAAATTTTCGCAGTATTGTTGTTTAATGCGTTGGGATACACCAAGTAAGAATACTGGTCTTGACAATTACCAAAAGTGTCCAGTGCCTTTAATCAATCAAATTTATCATCATCATCATCCTTCTTATTTGAAAATTTCACAACAGAGAAAGGAAATATGAATTAAAATTTTCAGCTTTGAAAAATACACATGCATTTTTCCATCTGACAAGATGTCAAAATTGCCAAGTCTCATTAAGTTTTTGAAGTTAAGAAGCATTTTTTTTTTTACCACTTTTGATAAAATGGTAGGGTTCTCTCAAGTTTTTTTTCTTCAAACTTGTCGGGCATTCTGGACCATTATTTGTTTGACCGAGGCACGCTGAATTGAAATAGGTCATTGGAATGTTTTCTACATTTCTAGAAATCCACACATTTCTAGAAATCCACACATTTCTAGAAATCCACACATTTCTAGAAATCCACACATTTCTAGAAATCAACTATTTTTAAAAGGATCTAAAAGCAAAGCTTCAAAATAAAAAAAAACACAAACCTCTTTTTTGACGTGGTATTGCTCGGCCACCAGCTCATCAAAGATGTCTCCAAATTGCTCATGTACCCTCATCATCTCGTTAATATGACCTGCAACCTCACTCATTCCCTTAAGGGCCTGAGATAAGTGATAATGTTCCTCACTCTCCTTGTCAAGTTGACTCCTGATCTCCTTCAGGAGAAGAGGGTACTTCAAGACACGCTGAGGAAAACGACAACAAATCAGATTCAAAACGAAATCCAAAAATTTCTAGAAATCAAAACATTTTTAGGATTAAAAACATTTCTAGAAATAGAATCCAACCATTTCTAAAGGGATCTAAAGCAAGGCTTTAAAATAAAAAAACACACAAACCTTTCTTGACAGGGTATTGCTTGGCCAACAAGTCTGAGAGAAGCTACGTCGTTGGCTGTGTTTAAAGGCCTCCTCAAGACATTTTTTATTTCAAGAACCGTCCTAATTTGCTCCTCTTTTTGTTTATCTATTGGCCTGTCGTTGGTCTGTTTTTTTTGTTTTTCTGTTCTTGTGTTGCCCTCCCTATGTTAGGCGCTCTGTTCTTTGTATAGCGGCTTATAAATGCTTTGTATTATTATTATTATTATTATTATTATTATTATTATTATTATTTAATTAATATGGCACTTGTGTCGTTGAGCAAGATACTTTACTATAATTTCTTCTCTTCACCCAGGGGTATCTTAAATGGGTACCTGCAAGGGTAGAGGTTGATTCTGTGTATGAAAAAGCCTTTAGAGCGCTAGGGTTGTATAATCCCCAGGGAGCTGAGAAAGATTCAAGGAATGATTTTGGCCCAATGACCAGGGGACTTATGTAAAGCGCATTGAGACGGTCATTGTGAAATGTGCTATTGACCCATTTCACCTGACGTCATGATCAGAATAATCTTGGATGCGCCATTTTGGTGGTCAATGTCAACGTGTGTTATTCAGCGAAGTGCGCATTTTTAGGTGACGCGGCGTTTACACGTAAGCCTATTGACCACCAACATGGTGAGCGTGGCATCAGTCGCTGCGTGTGACGCGCGTGCAAGGGGTCAATATAAGAAAACGTTATTATTTTTATTACCTGTATTGGTTTGATGAGATAAGACGCCAGCGAGGACGAGTGTTGATTCTTCGGGTTCCTAGCCTCCAGGAATTCCATCAGTGCCTTGTTACCTCTGGCTGGATCTAAGATCTTCTGGGAGCGGGAGTGGCAGGCACAGAAGGCACTGTAGAGCTTGAAGTGGTCCATGTAGTAAAGGAAGGCCTTCCCCAGAGAGAACAACACCCTCTGTGTGAAAAAACAAACAAATGTATTTAACAAATATGCAACTCTCTAGTTGCATAAAAACAAAAGGAAAGGGACGACCACACTTAGCTTTTGAAACTAACATGCTTTATAATCAGCCTCCCCTTTTGTACCGTTGTTGTAGCAGGGGTGAGAGTCATTGCTAACAAAAAAAGTCTGAAACTGGGACACAAATTCTTTAAGTTTTGTTTGAAATGATGCCATTTCCACCTTTCGGTAAACCATGGAGCCTACCTCCATGGGTAAACTAAGGAGCTATAGATTTAGAGGAGCTTTTTTGAACAGTGTACTCAGCACTAGAGAAGTAGACCAAACAGCAGGATATCTTTACATGTTGAAAAAATACTGTCTGATTTTGTTTCACTAGGCAGATATAAAAAGTCTGAATTCAGAAAAGACTGAAAAATCTCATTCCTGTTACTTGCTTTTCCCAAAATGATTTTTTTCAAGTTAGGCTGTTTTGCCTTGGAAGGGTCGTTAAGCCACTCTGTCTCTTCCTTATGCCTCTTCTACACGGTACTTCCATGGTATGTTTGCAGGAGGTCAAAAGTTTTATCATCAAAATGTCAAAGTGAAATGCGAGGAAGCTGGCGCCCTCAATAATATTAATAACAATAAAAAACAACATTTTTTTAGCGCATTCTGGATCTCAGATCCCTCGGTGCACTTCACAATTACGAAAGGCTTTATTTACAAAGAAACACTATAGACAAAAATAACAGGTCGGTTGTATACAAAGATTAAAAATGTAATAACATTAAAACTTACTTAAGAAATTTTTTTCTGCAAGAGTCGAAACCACATAAACAACACATGACTTATTTCGAAACCTGACCAGAAAAGTGACAAGCTGAGAAATAAACAATTCACTAAAAAAACTTAGTAGCTAGAACACAAACAGGGACTTTCTATTCGTAACTATTTGAAAAGCACAAACTACAAAAATACAAAAATAAACTCCTTTTAAAGGCTTTCAAGGCTTTGGTGATTTCGAACACACACACAAAAGTTTTCAAAAACTATGAAAGAAAGGAAAGCTCACCTTAAACTGCGATGGATTAGTGAAGGTGTCAAAGTCGGTCACGTCAGTTGAATCTTCAAGACACTTCAAGAAGATGGTCTGAAACTTGATGATCTCTTTGACATTGCCAAACAGGGCATCAATCTGAGAAGGGTGAAACAAGTTATTTGGTTATTTATTTTTTTTTTATAAATTGTAAGGGAATTCTTTGTCAAGATGTATTTGTTATTAGACTGATGACTTTAAACCCATCAGCAACTTTCATCAACTATCTTCACGAAAATCCGATACCTCATCCAAAGTTTAGTTATTAAAAGGCGGAGTTTAGAAGCCCCCGATTATCAGAAAAGATTGTTTATTCATTAAGACACAAGTAAAAGAATCTGATGGTTGTGGATTCACGTCCTGTTTTGGTAAATTATTCCAAATACTTGAAATCACATACTGCGTCCCTTACAAGCCCCTCTATTATCAGAACTGATTGTTCACTCGTTAAGACACAAGTACAAGAATCTGATCATCGCGGTTTCACATCCAGATTTGATAATCAATATTCCAAATCTCATACCTCGTCTGCGGTGAGAAACGACTCGCTTTGTAGAGGCTCTAGATAACGAGTGACCAGACAGTTGATGTCCTTCACATACGCCCTCTCAGTCTCCTGAAGCTCATGGATCACCTGAGGTCAATTAGGGTCAAAGGTGAAGGGTTAATGAGGGAAAAACATAATAGGGGCAAAGTTGCCACAAACAGGGAGATTTCAAAATTTGTTTGGAACACGAACAGTTTTTAGGGAACTTTCTTCAAAATCAGAATTCTATTTGCATCTCAGAGCATGTGTATGATTTTGGTGTTATAAATGAAAATTGCAGTTGCTATAGACGATGTGACCTGTGACATCACATGTTTGCAAAAGAGCCATCAATGGTATTTCTTGTGGATTACAAACATTTCACAACCCCGCTCCTAACCAAGCACCTCACCTTGCGTAGCTTATGCACAGCATGTAGCAATATTGTCGCATCGCTGACAACCTCCATCCCATCTGATAAATCCTCACCCACACAGAACACTTTGTACCCAAAACCATGAGGATTTCTTGTAGAATACAAATATTTGTTATCTTAACCAAGCACCTCACCTTGCGCAGCTTATGCACAGCATGTAGCAATATCGTCGCATCGCTGACAACCTCCGTCCCATCCGTCGTCTCCTCACCCCCACGTTCCTCCCCTTCCATACCGGGGGTCTCCATGGTGCGGCAGAAGTCAGTGATGTGCTCTACCCTCTTGAGAAGCTGCTCAATCTGCTTGGGGTTCTGGACGTTGTCTTGCTGGCGTTGTTGCTCTTCTTCCTGCCTCTTCTCTTGCTCCTTGTTTTCTTCCTCGATGGGGTCGTACATGTACTTCAAGGGGGTGGGCTCACGGGAGGATGTGAAGGACGAGTCGTTGGTGTCTTCCTCCTCAAACGCTGTCAAAGAAAAAAAAATTGATTGATAATTAGATTTAGTTACCAGGCAAGATGTTTGGCCCTTGGAATAGAGTAGGGACATTGATCGAGTACGGTACACGAGTTGACTTACATGTGTACATCTTGTGTAAGGTCAACAAACTTTTCAGGCCACTTAGTAATAATTTGGCTTTATGTCAAATTTGCATTGGGATAAAGAATGATAATGTTGGTTTTACCATTACACCGATGTGTGTTAGCACTGTATACTCGGTACTTTCCCGAGGTCTGTGAACAAAAATCACAGGCATATTACTCGGGTGGGATTTGAACCCACATACTTTGCAATTCTAGAGCAGTGTCATACCAACTAGACAGCAGACCACCGAGATTGCCCATTAGCTACAGTAGAGGCAGTTCGAATCCAATATTTTAGCAACAGGTACCGCAAAAATTTTACGTTAAATATACATCAGGGATAAAGAATATTATTTTGGTTTTAACCTTACATACTCAGTTTTTTACCAGGTTCTGTGGGTGGAATCCCACCCGAATAATACATGTATGCCTGTGATTTTTCACAGAACTCTGGAAAGTACCAAGAAAACAGTGCTCACACATCAGTGTAATGATAAAAACCCATGCAGCAGTTCATAGAACCAGTTTCATCTATGAATCTAACCACACACAGTAGTGATCAGAAAATGGTTAAAAAAACATACCTTGTGATCACAGTGTTTTATCCATGACAACCAATAAACCCATGCATTTCTCAGAGCCAAGCTTTTATCACACAGTGATGATCAAAACATGGTTCAAGAATAAAGTTGAATATAATAGAAATTTGACTAGAGTACACTCTCAACAATTCTGGGTTATATTCTGCATAAATAAAACAAAACTGCTAAAAAACTTACCTTATTATAGATAGATCTATTAGAGCCAAAGTTGTGTCAAAAAATCAAACCACATCAGAGTGATCAGAAAATATGTCTTAAATAAAGTTGAATACAATAGAAATTTGACTATCGAGCACTTTCATCAACTGTATAAATCAAAGCTGTTCATATACTATACAGTCCAGCAGATCTCAGAACCAAACTTGTGTCAAAGAAACAATCCACATACAGTAGTGGTCAGAAAATTGTTCAGAAATTAAAGTTAAACAAATATAAAATTTTACTACACACTCCCAATGATTCTGGGTTTCTACATATAAAACTGTTAATAAACCTACCTTGCAGTTCTCAGAGACAAACTTGTGTCCATAAAAAAACAAATCACCCATAGTTGTGATCAAAACATGGTTCAAACTTAAAGTTGAATACAATAGAAATTTGACTATAAAGCACTCTGAGTTTCTGCACTAAATCCAGTGCACCTCATCCAAGCTGCTCATACATTATACAGTCCCGCATTAAAGGCACTGGACACTATGTGTAATTACTCAAAATAATTATTATCATAAAACCTTACTTGGTGACAAGTAATGGGGAGAGGCTGATTGATAGTATAAATATTGTGAGAAACGGCTCCCTCTGAAGTAACGTAGTTTTCGAGTATCGAGAAAGAAGTAATGTCTACTAATTTGATTTTGAGACCTCAGATTTAGAATTTGTGGTCCCGAAATCAAGCATCTGCAGAAAGCACACAGTTTCTTGTGACAAGGGTGTTTTTTCGTCCATCATTATCTCGCAACTTCGACGACCAATTGAGCTCATATTTACACAGGTTTGTTACTTTTATGCATATGTTGAGATACACCAAGTGAGAAGACTGGTCTTTGACAATTACCAATAGTGTCTACTGCCTTTAAGAACAATCAGTCAGATTAGTAAAAACCGGGAACACGGTCAGTTTTTGTTCACTGAATTGGAACAATGGATAAGAAATAAAACCTTGATTATTATATACAGATGTCATAATTGCATCTGGTATTAAGATTATTGTTGGTTTGGTATGACCGTGTCACCTGTGACATCATGTTTACACAAGAGCTAGCCCAAGTCACAGACTCCTTTAAACGGTATGGGTATTGTTGCACGACACAAAACACAATGTCCACAGATTTACATTAAACTTACACAGTTTAAAGACAATGATGATAGAAAGCTTCCCTTAAAATATTACTTGCTGATGTGCTGTAGTTTTTGAGAAATAAGGAAAGCAATTTCACAAAAATAATTTTCATCTCTGGAGACGAACACTGTTTTAGTACTACATATTTACCAGTTCTTGTATTAACTCGACTCTTCTGAAAACATCACTCTGTGATTTTCACCTTTTTTCCTCAAAAACTTATCATGACTAAAAAAAAAGAAGAAACTTCTACAGGTAAATTACATTACATACCGATTCCTTCACAGTGAGTAGGGATTCATGTCTTGGTCAAAAACTTGATCTACAAAAGGTGTTTTTAACCCTTTAAAGGAGTCCGTGATTAGGCATTAGTGCTACAAACGAGCAACAGATATTGAACACAGCCCACTACGCTATTCTAAGATTTATGGTGACGATGACTAGAGCAAGCTAGTCGAAACGTTGAGACCAATTTCAGAACTGACTCCGCGGCAGTACAGTTAATTACGATCCTATAAGCTAAAGTATTAGTCCAGTCTAATTTCTATACCATCCACCCTGGTAATAGTTAAAAAGCAGGACAGTTCTTTTCAGAACTGAGAAGTCTCCCCAACCTCCGATTATCTACTCCACGGCAGTAGAATAAAGCAAGACAGTTCCCTAAGAACAACTCTACCTGGCAAGTAGATACACACATGGTGTTACCGCAAATTAAATATACATTGATACCTCACCATGCAATGCCTCAAATCCTATATAAGATTTATGGTGTTGACACAATACTATGCAATTAGATTTGGGTAAATTTGTCTGAATACACCCAAACCAAACAGTGCATTCCTATTATGTCAACCATATCTTAAAAAAGGCTTACAGACGAGACATATAATCTGATGTTCTATGGTTCAAGTGAGACTGTCTGAATTTTATTGGGTTTTTTTATATGTTGATTTTTTGTGGGATATATGAACAAAAATGTCAAATTTCCCATACATGACAAGTGTAGTTTCTGGCCAGCCAGAAAGGCCCTCGAATGTAGAAGGAATTTTTGTTTTCGTTAAAAAAACTTTGCAACAGGTTACAGATTACATGAAAAACAATTAAATAAATAAAAAATTGTGAGATATTCTAAACGATAAACATTCCAAACAAGAAGAATTTTATGTATACATACATGTACAGCCAATTAATGTAGACAAAATATATAAAAAATATTGAACAATCTGTTACCACTTCTGTCACATTTCTTATGGGTAAACAAACTAATGTTCCTTAACTGATTTTTTTCTTCTTAAACAAATATCTGTTAAGCATCAATTACCTTCTTCATCCTGTATTGGTGGAGTCTCGTGGTTTATCTTGAATGTTCGAGACGACCGTTGAAAAAAAGATTTCCTCACACTAGCTCGAAATGGAGCAGTTTGGCTCGGTAAGTTTCCCATTTTTTTTTAAATGGCAGAAATCCCAAGTAAAGTTCAAAATCTGAAACTTTGATAATCTTAGCCTTATCTCGTTTCATTTCCGTACGACGAAAGAAGAGGCGATAAAATAAGTGCTGGGTCCTTGGTCAGATTTATGCTATCTAACAAGACGCCACGCATTTCAGTTTCATTTCTTATTTAATCCCGCACCTACATGTACTTCCTTATAGACACAAACATACAAATGCATAAATTCCAAGGTCTTAAAGGAAGGGTCATAGATTAGTAAATACTCCATAAACGATTGTAAATAAATTATTAGATGAGAAGCACTGAAGACGTTGATAGTATAAACTTTTGTTGAGAAAAGATTCCCTTCAAAGTAATTGTGTTTGGATTTTTTTCCCTCGAGAAAATATTTGAATCTGAGAAACGACTCAATGCGTGAGATGAGATTTCTCAGATGTCTTAAGGGTTGGTGTCCATTCGTGAATGCTGCGGCCAAAGATGAGGTTGGTACCTGGGCCCAATATCAAGGAGCTGCTTAAGCAAAAATATCCTTGCTTAGTAAAATTAGATTACCGGCCAGGACTCCACTCAATTGTTATGCTAAGTAAACAAAAGCTAAATACCAGTCACAAGCAATGTATATGGCATGACATTTGACCAGCAACATGTGTAAAATAAGAAAGCTTTTTTCGTGCTTAAGCAAATTTTTTGGTCCCTGCTGTCAGCTCGCTAATTGTCGATGGACTTGACAATCTTTTGAAAATACTGCAAAAACTTGTTGCTGATTTCTCAGCAAGCGGACACTGTTTTCAGCTCAAACTTTCACATGTGAATTTGATTGTATTTTTCTTTGAAGTTCTGCTTAACTCTCAAAAGCATTCTCCTAAAGATGAGCAGAGTATTTGTGAAGTCCCTTTTCGAAACATCGAGACCACACCTGCTCTTTTCAGAGCCAACACTCCCTCAAAAGAGATATTACACATGGTTGATTTCTTCCTCCATGGTTGTTCCAGCAAGTATTTATAGTTACTTCTTATTTTGTTCACACAATTCAAAGCTTCAAAAACACCATTTAGAAGCATTCTGGCACAAGTAACAATCCATGACTTTACCTTTAAGAGAAGTCTACTGTTAGATTTAGTGGTCTTTAAGGATTAGCTGAGATGACAAAGGGATTGTAACAATAGGGGGGATCAAGTTGGTGGGTGTGCTTAGGAAGCACTCACTGCAATTAAAGACCAGGGTTATACTATTATTGTTAAAAATAATCTGCTAAGCATAAAATCAGTAGAATACCAGCCACAATAGGTTCATGTGGAATGGTATCTTCCCTGGTATCCGTATATATTCTGGTAAGCAACAATTGTTTTGTGCTAAGCAACTTTTTCTGCTTCAGCAGCTCTATGAAAATGGGCCCAGCCTTCAGTATTCTTCTTTTGATTGGTCCAATAACTGAGCATACCCTACACTATTTATTAGGACAAGGGTGTACCTCACTAAAAAGGGAGAAAGCAGAGTGTCGACCTCATTCACATTTCGAAGGACCTAAAACTTCCATTAAAAAGATACTAACATATTTAAAGCCATTATACACTTTCGGAACAGAAAAAAAAAAAGTTCACAGATTTACAAATAACTTACAGGGTTTACAGAAGGTAATGGTGAAAGACTTCTCTTGAAATATTATTCCATGAAATCCTTTACTTTTCGAGAAAACATTAAAACAATTATCAATTCTCACTGTCGAGAACTACGGATTTATTTTAAACACATGTCATGACACGGCGAAACGTGCAGAAAAAAGGGTGGGTTTTCCTCGTTATTTTCTCCCGACTACGATGACCGATTGAGCCTAAATTTTCACAGGTTTGTGATTTTTTATTTCAGTTGTGATACACCAAGTGGACAATACTGTTTACCGAAAGTGTCCAAAGGCTTTAACAATAATAATAGTTACTGAGTGATACTGGTATAATCAACATATCAATTAATGATATCAGTATCAGAGAAATATTCAACAACAATATTATACTTACTGAGTGATACTGGTATAATCAACATATCAATTAATGATATCAGTATCAGAGAAATATTCAACAACAATATTGTACTTACTGAGTGATGCTGGTATAATTAACATATCAATTAATGATATCAATATCAGAGAAATATTCAATAATAATAGTGTACTTACTGAGTGGCGCTGGTATAATCAACATATCGATCATATCGTCCGTCAGTCTGTTCTGGCTTGGAGGCGGTGGACATGTCAGTTGATCGATGTATTTATTGGTGTCCATCATCGCTTGAGTCTGAGCAAAGACTGTCCGGCTTGACCGGACAGTCAGCGTGACCGTGGAGCTAGTGTGAAGGAGGTTCTCGATGAAGAGCATGTCCAGATCGCAGACGACTCGCCCCTCAATGCAGAGGAGTTCATCCCCGACGTGTAGATCTATATTCAACGTTACAAAACATCGATAAATGTATTAAATTATCTTTCAAAAAATGTTTTTTTTAGTGCTGATTAGTTTTTAATTGCAAGGGGACCCTGTTTTTGAGCTGGTGTATTTCATAGTGGTGTTTCAGCGTTTAAAAGGGTTCCCACAACCCCCTGCGCATTTTTATAATGCCCTTTCAATGATTTATCAAACTCTTATTTCTATTTATTGTCATCTTTGTTAAAATGTATTTATGTTCCCTCATACTGTGATTTTATGTCTTTTATCTGTGTAATTTTAAGCAAATGTTGTCCTTGTAATGCCCCGTAATTCAGCTTTGTGCTACCATTTTTCACCATGCAAACTTCACTCTTAAAGGGGCACAGCAATTGTCCTTGGGTAAGGGGCACTTCTATAGGGAAATTGTAAATTTGTACAGGAACGTTGCACAGGGCACCGCAGCTAAAGCACAGGGCACCACGGCAATAGACCGATCCAGTAGGCTCCGCCCACGACGCATGTGTGAGCAAGAACACGTGGGGCTCTCCAATGCCTTTCTGCACAACTCTGCCGCGCGCGCCAAGATAAGCGCACGCATGTCGGACCTTAGTGTCAGACCTTCGTTGCCTTGTGATTGGTTAATATGCAATGGGGCGGAGCTTAATGGATCGTTCCGTTGCTGTGGTTGCCGTGGGTTATTTCGAGACCTGAGAGTAAATCAGTTGATAAGCTGAAATATTGCATACCTTGGTGGTAGGCTAGTCCTCCCTTCTCGATCTCACTGATAAAGACACACAGCTGATCCTCCCTCTCAGCATCATCACCTAGCTCCGCCTCCACAGTAAAACCTAAATAGACAAGCATAATAAACACATTGAAATATTTGGCAATGTTGTGCGTACAAACACTGATGCATCATTGCTCATAATGGCCGACTTTATAGACCATGCGACCTTTGGTTTACAATAAGTGTGACCCCGTACATTCTTTTAGCTAGTCTGGCAGGCAAGATACTGCACTGGTCAATTGAGAAAGATGACAGTTTGTGTCATAATTTCCACATAAATCCATGAGAGTTATGAAAATCAAAGCTGAACAAGTTTTGAGCAGTGCCCCCTTTCATCATATCAAAAGTTGATAAGAATTGGACAGTGCAATCTCCATAAAATATAAGATTTTATGTTTTCTTCCATTGAGCTGTGTACAAATCCTGCCTGTAGGAAGTCCAGGCTTGGTGGCTCTTTTGTAAACATGTGATGTCACAGGTCACATGCCTATACTCTCTAAAAACTAAAGTAAGAGCTATCTACAAAGTCTTTGTTTATGATAAGCAGTTGCTTTCAGTAGAACTACTATACTAATAAACATGATAAAAGATAAAAACAAACACCCATAAATTCTTACCGAATTCCATATTTTCATTGAACTTGTAGAGCTCTACCTGATGAATGCATTTGGTGCAAATTTCAATCTCGTCAAATTTCTGGGGAAAATAAACACAAATGGGAAAATATTTTTGTCAATTGCAAAAACACTGAATACTATGTCAAGAAACGAGTCTTTCCCGCCTCCAAAGAATGAGGGATATTTCAAATCAAAAGCTGGCTGATAATAAATTCATACCAGTACCAATCCCCCATGTACAGTACTACATCCTGTGTACTAGGATTGGCAGGCCTGTATGCTTCGTTTTTTAAAGGGCAAGGGCACCAAGGCATTTTCGCCTTGAAAAAAAGGCAACCTATAAAGAAATTGTAAATTTCTACTGGAGCATTTCAAGGGCACCAAGGCAATGACCAGGGGGCATGGAGGCAATCGTCTTTGTTGCCTCTGTGAAGTATCAGGCCTGGATTTGTAGTATATGTAAAAGAACCCTGAACACTAATAATGGAAGAGTAGGGGTTAACACTGATGTTTCTGGTTCACATAGCAAGCAAAAATATGTAGTAATAATAACAACAACAAAAGTACCACTGGAAATATAAATGTTCAACCCATGATTATTTAAAAGAAGACAACTTTAAAAGTTTAAAATATTATAAATAAACAACATTAAAAGTACACAACCTGTAAGTCTGAAACAACAAAAAGTATGACAGGAAACATAATGTTCAACCCATGATTATAAAAAAAGTACACAACCTGAAAAGGTACTCAAAATTAACAGATAAGAACAATTAAAAGTACACAACATTACAATTACACAACATTAAAAAGAACAAAACCAGTACGTCTGAAACATATCCTGTGGATGCCGTTTGGGGTTCACGACCTCTAGGAGACCAACATGCCACATTATTACAACAATATCGCATTTCCCGTTTCTCGTGTGCTCATTACCTCTTTGTCCAGAGCAGAGTTCTTGTCTGGTATGTTGAACTCGGCGCCGTAGCGCATGGCCTGTTTGAACCTCACATAAAAGTTGTGGTAGTCCATCTGTCGATTCTGTGAAGGAGAAACCCAACAAAACAGGAAGCTCTCATTTTAGTTTTTTTTTTTTAAAGGTGATAATGAAACATTTGAAAAGGAAGTTTATACAAGAGGTTTTGATTATTTTGACGGTTTGGAAAAGGGAAAAAGAACAATGACTCTGTGAAGGAAACTGATGTTATTTGTTCAGGGCTTGGTTTTTGAGGGAAAATCCAGAAGACTGTTGGGCTTGTAGCTCATAATGTATACCAGAAATTTTCTCTATTTCATAGAGCTACTTAAGCAGAAAGTTATGCTTAGCATTTTTTTGCTTAGTAGAATTAAGCAGGATACCAGTCACAAAGTGTATAAGTGACATCGTAGTTTGGCCGGTAACCTGATTCAGGTAAGCATAATTTTTTTGTGCATAGCAATTATGCTTAAGGTGATAATTATGCTTTTTTTTTTTTATTGCAGCATTTGAAAGGGAATTTTATACATGAGGCTTTGATTATTTTGACAGTTTGGCAGTTTAGAAAGGGGAAAAGAACAATGACTCTGCGCAGGAAACTGATGTTATTATTCAGAGATAAAATTTGTAAATACAGGGCTCGAATTTGGAGGGAAAAACCGTATGACTGTTTGGCTTGTAGCTCAAAATGTTTTACAGGACCTGTGATTTTTTTCCCAGAACTCGGGAACATCGGTATAAGGGTAAAACCAAATTATGTTTCTTTATCCCCGATGCAAATTCATTATAATTTAATTTTTTTTTTAAGAAACCGGAATGGAAATGAGAAAAAAACTTCCTGACACCTGGACGTTGTTGCATTTAACATGTTTAACTGTTTTATATTTGCAGGCACTTAGGCGTGTTTTATCTCATATCTCAAGCAGAAAATGGTTCTAAGTAAAATTTCCAACTTAGCAAGAATCATCATGAAACAGTTAACAAACAATATGAGGTACATTTTTTTCTATAAATATTTTCTTGCAACTTTGATGACCAGTTGAGCACAATTTTTCACAGGTTTTTTTATTTTATGCATGTTGGGAAACACCAAGTGAGAAGACTGGCCATTGACAATAACCAAACCGGTCCAGTGCCTTTAAGTTGAGTTAATAGTATCACCAGAGTAATTTGTATTGTGACATCACACTTTGCTTAGCAATTAAGATCAACTCATTCTATGAAAAATCAGCCCCTGGCTACTATGCTTGGCGACAATTGAAGTTCCACGAATGAAGCAAAACTTTTACCCCTCCTACCCCTACGCCCAAAATGAACTTACCACACAGCTTCCAATAAGTAGATCCTGTACGGTCATACCAGGCCTCAGGGTTACCATGGTGCTCTGATTGTCCGGCAGTAAGACCTTGACAAGAGCGCCCTCCATCAGCTGTTCCGACAAACACTCGATCTTATTCTGATCATCTTGCATTTGTTTCTCAAACATCTGCCGAAGAAAAAAAATAATTGCTGAGTTAATTCCAGTAAACAAAGTAGTACTTGGTCCCATGTGTTGTGTAACGCATGTAAAAGAACCCAGTAAACTAATCGAAAAGAGAATGGGTTCGCCCCGGTGTTCCTTGCTGCGGCTGCTGTATGCGCCATTGCACCTTGTAAACCCTTATAAGGTGCTAAATAATTGGGTCTCAGAATTCATCACTGCAATAACATATCTTTCTGAGTTTGGAAGAGGGCATTCCTTCCAATTCTTAACATTAAAAAAAAACATTGCATACAATTTTATTATTCAAATTTCAATTAAAACAGTAGATCCCTACACCTAAACAGAGGATTAAAAAAGTATTTTGTTTTTGGGATGCGAGGCGAAACTCGATGGACTTTAACTCAAGAGGGCAGTATTTACCTCGTTCATGATACTATCATCTGGTGTTGTTGGGGCTTGTCGCTGGTCGCTCTCTTCAAACTGCATAGGGGGTGCTGTTGTACTTTTTTGGCTAAAAAAATAAATAAATAATATTCTTTAATTTAGCAATAAACAGCTATTTCTATTTTCTTGATTACACATCCAACAGCACAATTGACACCAAACACAACATGGGTAAGAAAAGAGAGGAAACATATATGACACTTGTAGGGTAAATGGACCGTGCAAGTCTCCCACGTATTGAAATATTCTTTTGACTACTTTGGTCCCACGTACATTGCTTTAAAGGCAGTGGACACTATTGGTAATTACTCATAATCATTATCAGCATAAAACCTTACTTGGTAACAAGTAATGGGGAGAGGTTGATAGTATACAACATTGTGAGAAACGGCTCCCTCTGAAGTGACGTAGTTTTCGACAAAGAAGTAATTTTTCACGAATTCGATTTCGAGACCTCAAGTTTAGAATTTGAGGTCTCAAAATCAAGCATCTGAAGTCACACAACTTCGTGTGACAAGGGTGTTTTTTTCTTTCATTCTTATCTCGCAACTCCGACGACCAATCGAGCTCAAATTTTCACAGGTTTGTTATTTTATGCATATGTTGAAATACACCAAGTGAGAAGACTGGTCTTTGACAATTACCAATAGTGTCCAGTGTCTTTAACGCATGAAGGAAACAAACTTGCATATTACATTTTAAATGTTCGAAGAGCGGTGAGACTTGAACAATCTTATTGTCGAGAAGGCCAGTGTTTTGTATGTAAAATCTCAGCAAAGATTTTAACGGTTGAAATTTTGGATGACCAATAAATAAAAGCATTCAAAGTCTAGTTCCTCACCTCTCAGCCAGTCGTGCTGCATCTACTGCTAGTGCAGTTGCACCTCTAGATCCTCTCCTCAAGGTACCAAACTAAAACCAAAACATCATCAAACATTGTGTTAAACTTGATCAGGAGATCATCTAATTAAGTTAGAAGCATTCATAGGTTTGATACTGGATCATGAGACTTGTGCTCTTGAGCAAGGCACTTAATCATAATTGAAAAAGGACAACAGTTTAAAATAAGTAAAATAGAAATCAAAGACTTATTGACCAAAAAGGTGCATGAACACCATAATACTGTTAAAACAATGAAACCTATATAGGTACAATAAAGCATTTAATAGTTCACAATAAAATATTAATCGCAAAAACTGACAGATACAAAACTCACAGCACATTCCAAAATGCTTTCTCAAAAAGACAAGTTTGGATTCAAAAAGACTTTATGTTATGGCAAATTATTCCATAGATTAGGTGCTGCTGAACAAAAAGCATGATTTTGTAAAGTAGCCATATTTCAGAATATTCTTCTTACCAATCCCTTCTGTTTCTTGGAGCGAGGCTTGGAGAAGCGGCCTTTCAGCCCCATGGGATTCCTGGCGCTGACCAGGGCATGGAGTGAAGACACAGAGAAGAAGTCTAGCTTGGAAAGGGTGTGCTTGGTGGGCTTAGAGACGCAGGCGAGGAGGGTCTTAGGGTTGGGTAACTCGGAGCCCTGGAGGGAAGCCAGGTAGCAACGGTGACGGTAGAGCTCTAGGTGGAAGCGTTCAAGATTTAAATCCCACTGTGCAATCTGTAATGAAAACAAATCCACACAATATTGGTTTGCGGTATTAACACCATGTACAGTGTATGTCTCTACTAGCCAGGTAGTTAATGTTCTTTTGAGAACTTGTCTTACTTTATATTCTACTATTGAGGAGTAAGTTTTTGGAATTGATCAAAAACTGATCTGCGCGGAAGGTAGAAAATCACCCAGAACTACTCTTTTAGCTTTAGTGGATCAAGGGGACTTCTCAATATAAGCTTCACTACTGCAGAGTGAGTTTGAACTGGTCTCAGCGTTTTATAAAACTCCTCCAATATTCTAACCCATGGAGGAAACACAATGGCTTAGAGTTAAATAATGACTGTGGGTTTGGGGGTGTACCTGACTGACGATAGCTTGTTTGTTCTTGGCTTGGGTCACCACAGACAACTGCAGTTCAGCCATCTTCTTCATCTTGGTCTCCTGAAAACAAAATAAAATTTGAAAACATTTGAAAGTATTGAAAATCAAAGTAAAAAAATATATAGTTTGTGTATTATCATTAGCAAGAATCAAACTGACCAGGTAAATTTGAAATAAATTGGGTTTTAACAAAAAAAATCAACATTAGGGCCTACTTCCTCTTTGTTTTGATAAGTTAGTTACTGGAAATGCTGGTGTAACTTACAGATTCAATTTGTTGTTCCAGTTTCTGTGTTTCTGATCTGAGGAGTCGGATGGTGTCATCCTTGCCGTGTTGTCTCGCCAACGCCGATGCACACGCTGCAAGGAATAAACAAAAGAATGGTTGCAAACTTTTAGACAAACTTATGTAAAAAGTGAGACTTTTTTTTGGGGGGGAGGGGGGTTCTGGGTGGGGAGTACAATGTTGTCACTGCAGTGCAGAAACGTTGTATCTTGATTAATTGCAAGAACAGTGTATCTCAATTTTGCAATAATGTAGTGTCTAGCTTGAAAATGCTCTGCGCAAATTGTTTTTAATACGGGCTGATAACGTTCGGACAATTACAAACTCATGGGTCATGTACATTTTTGTTTTTGAATTGCACTGAGATGATGTTCTATCTGATTGTCTTGTTCTTTAACATCAAACAACCAGCTAAGAAATTTAGTAGTGCATCTTTTTGAAAAAAACCACAAAATACAAGTTTTGTTCGAAATGTTATGTTTTGCATACAGCCAATTCAAGTTGCACCTAAAAATTGTGTGTCAATACGATGCCGCATAAACTGAGCATTATTACACTCTATAAGACCAGGGGGGAATTGAGTTTAAAAAATGGCGCAAACTGAACAAGAACCGAGTATTTTGGGAAAAGCTCTCCAGCACAAGGCAGTATTTCAGTGAGAAAGTTATTGAGAAACAGGATACATTTTTAAAAGTTTCGAGGGAGGTACATTGTATGGTGCCTTGTTTGAATTCACACTCACCTGAATGGATACCAGTGATCCAGTTTTCAAGCTCAATCTGACTTTGAGACTGAAAGAAAAAAACAATACAAATTTAAAGAATCAGTTAGAAACCACAAGGAAAACTGACTGGGTAAATAATATTTTAATTTAGGGTTGAACAAAGAAAAATTGACTAGAGGATGATATGAACCTTGGAATTTTTTTTTGTAAAAAGATTTTTAAACATTGACACATCTGAATGGCCACTAATTTTTTAAAATATTGAAATTCCTAATGATTTGATTGACAATTACAGAAAGGTTGAATTGTTGAAGTGTTGAAACTAAAAAAGAATGATAAATAATACCGGGCATGATATTTGGAACTTCATCTAAAATGTGTATCATTGCACGGCTTTTGTACACATTTATGGCTGTTTGAATTTTGCTGATTTTTTAAAACAGATAAAGTAGGGTGAAAATATCATGTTTATAATACACCATAAACAATTTCTACCTATCATTTTCGTTACAACTTTGCACTCCACAAAAACCTAACAAAAATAATAAGTCACTACATAAAGTTTTTTTGGAAGATAAAAACTCAGACAAACCTGAAGTAAGTAAGCGTCGCCAAAGGCTGTACTCAGACAGAAGATGTTATCTCTCTTGGGATGCTCGGGGATTGCTTGAGCTATTCCTCCTTCAACAACTGCAAAAACAACAACGAGGGAAAACAAATATGTTAAGCTGTGAGTAGAACTAATCCATGCCCCAGAGGGGATCAAAAATACCTACAAACTCTGCCAAAATGCTTGGGCCACCCATTTGCAATGTCATAACAAACATTCCCTGTCCACTCCCCCCCCCCTCAATATTTATGTGTTAATGGGAATGCCAAAGAACATGCAAGGAGAACCAACATTGAAAGGGAGCATGGGGGTCGTGGTGCGGGGGCCCAACAAGATATGGCCGAGATTGTAGACCCAATTTTGTATATTTTCCAATACAGAAGAGCTACTTAGGTAGACGATGGTGCTTAAAAGTTTTCTGC
Source organism: Asterias amurensis (assembly GCF_032118995.1). Lineage (NCBI taxonomy): Eukaryota > Metazoa > Echinodermata > Asteroidea > Forcipulatida > Asteriidae > Asterias > Asterias amurensis. Next base: position 16,025,556 of record NC_092661.1, on the reverse strand, counting down.
TGAGCTAAACGAAACAGGATACCAGTTGCAGATGGCATGGTATGACAGTGTGGTAGCCTTTTCCTGGTAAGCAGAATTATTCTGAGCTTTGATGAGTTTTGTGCTTAAGCAGCTCCATGACAGTGGGCGCTGGCAACTTTAATAAAAAATGACGAAATTAGTTTTACACCACCAAATCAATTTCATAAGATGAAATCAATACAAACGTGAGGCATAGCCTTTTGTGACTAATACTATCAAATTATAGATTGGTTTAAATCAATAAATTGACTTGATTTATTCATCAACATGTCGTCACAAAAGGTTTGATCAATGGGCATGGAAGAAAAAGTAGGAGCAATTGAATGGGTACAAGGACTGAGCTACATGTACATGTACACAAGGTACAGACTGTCAGGCTGTTCAACACAAATATATGATGATTTTTATGAGGAAAACCTTCAGAAAGCCTTAGGGTAAATTGTAATGTCATTCACAATAGAAGTCTAATAGTACAGTAAATTTGTTCACACCAGTGCCCATTTTCATAGAGCTGCTTAAGAACAACAAAGAAGCTAAGCACAGCAACATTAAGCTAACCAGATTAAGAGTACCGGCCAAAATACCATCTCACATGTACGACATTTTGTGACTGGTATCATGCTGATTTCTGCTAAGCAGCTCTATGAAATTGGGCCCAGATATGAAACGGTCTTTCATCAGAGAGGATCTGAAATATTATCCTCTTGGTCCCCTCTAAATAAACCACAGATTGACTCTACCAGTTGTTCTGTTCACTTTTGTGTTCGCCAAACTACACATGCATAAAATAACTGATGTGTGAATTTTTTTATTTGATTGGTCATCGAAGTTCCAAGAAAAAAATGAAAGAAAAAAACACCTTTGTTGCACCAATTTGTGTCCTTTTAGATGCATTAAAAAGGCTTAAGGCCTGAAGCCTTTTACTATGTAAGTGAAAAATAACCCCAATCTAAAAAAAGATACATGTTCGTAACTTCAGAGGGTAATGGACCCTACGCATGAAATATGCTAATTACATTCACGCATGCGTACAGACCCTGTTGGTTGGCAAACGCCATAGAGTTGTGCACTAAGCAGACGCGCAGTCGCGTCTGCGTCACGCACCCATTAGCCATGTACAAAACAGCGCGATGTTCCCTCATTTTGCCAACCAAAACGTTAGTGCGCACGCGCTACGTACAATTTACATATTTCATGGGAAGGGTCTATTGTTTCTCTCCATTGCTCGTTGCCAAGTAAAGTTTTATGCTAACAACTATTTTGAGTAATTACCAATAGTGTCCACTGCCTTAAAGGATGTACTCACCTAATATATGCCTGGGCTCAATGTTATCATCCGGAGTCGTCTTATTCTCACAGTGATAGAAGAGCAACATTGTGCCCTTTAGACAAACTAAACGGGGAAAACCAAAAACAGGGTTACATGTAGGATTTGAAACTTTGCATGGTGGAAATACGATATGGAAAGGTTTGCGATAACACCATGTAATGACTATCGAGTTGGGGTGTTTCTAAAAAGAAACCGTTGGTTTCAACTTGACGATCAGTATGCTCCGTTCTCCAGAATACGATCAGAGCATACTGATCTATACGTTGAGTTGAAACCAACGGTTCTTTCAGAACCACCCCAACTCATTTAGAGATACTGTATTCATTACATGGTGTTACCGCAAACCTTTTCATAGAGTTATGCTCCTTAAAAAAAGGCACAATCACAATCATCGGTACCAAATGAACAGATAGATATTGAGTTACTCTTTGCAGATCTTGTATTGACCCTTAGCACGCGCGTCACATGCAGGCCACGGCGACTGATGCCACGCTCACCATGTAGGTGGGCAGTTAGGTTTACGTGTATTAACGCAGCGTCGCCTAAAATGCTCACTTCACTGCATAAGGCACAGCATACTCTATGCACAGAGTTATATATGAAAACCCACAGTGAAATTGCCCACCAGTATGGCGCATTCAAGATTTTTCTGATGATGACGTCAGGTGAAATGGGTCAATATGAAAAACTCAAGCGCTTTTATTCATCATTGACACAGCGATTGACAATTGATATAAAATAACATTGAGAGAACTGCTACATCAGAGGTTTTCAAACTGTTGTTGATAAAATGGACAAAAACAAAAATGCATACCCATGATTAAGCTGTGCCCCTAGAGTGTGCTTTAGTCTGATTCTTTTATCATTGGAAAAAATTGTACTTTAGGGAAAACAAGATTAAAATGTGACAAAAAAACAAAATCTTTTAGCAGTTTATGATACTACGTCTTTTTCTTATTGCAGCATTCTCCCTTGACTGCTGGCCGAACAATTATTTGAATAATCAGCAATGATTTAATAGTTGTTAAATTTGCACCGAGGATAAAAAATAACTAATTTGGTTTTTACATCAGAAATACCCGCTGCTAAAACATAGGATTCGAACTGCCTCTACATGTGCGTATATAGCTACCCGGCAATCCCGGTGGTCTAGTTGGTAAGCGATGCTCTAGAATTGCAAAGTTAATATGCCTTTAATTTTTTTTTTCACAGAGCATGGAAAAGTACTAAGAATACAGTGCTAACACACATACTTGTAAGAGTAAAAACTAAAACTAATATTATTAAGCATTGATGTTTTTTACTCTTCCACGTACCCCAGTACTCTTTCCATTTTCGATGGGTGGATCGCTCAACCTTCTTCTTCTTCTGTACCAGTAGACTCTTACATTGCAGCCAGCCAGCTTTCCTGATTGCTCCTCGTTGTGTGTACGTGGATCCCTTGGTCTGATGAGAACTGAAGGAATTACTATCCGAATCATCATCGTCAATGTCCTATAAGATGAGGAAATAAAATGATAAAAAGAAAAACAAAACAGGCTTTCTAAAACCATGTAGCTGAAAAACTCTGCCAACATTGGTAATTGTCAAAGACCTGGGCCCAACTTTATAAAGCCTGTAAGCACAAAAACTTGCTAAGCAAAGAACAGTATTGCTTAACAGATACAGGTTACCAGCCAAAATGACGTACCCCACCCATTTTTTGCTTAGCATAGTTATTTTCTAAGCAACATTTTCTGCTTACCAGCTTTATGGAAATGGGCCCAGGGCTTAATTTCACAGAGCGGCTCTTATCGTTTACGAACACTTTACAAGCTTTTTTTAGATATCTCAAAAACGATAAAAACGTTAGTTTTATTGTAAGCATCTACATGTACGTTGTTTTATAAAGGATTAAAACAACCGAACGGTTAAACAAAACAAAAAATGTATACTTTGACTTTAACAGCATAAAAATAACGGTTTTTATCAGGAGTTTTCTTTACACAGCGCAGTGAGGCAATCTCGACATCATGTGAAAAAATCACGCATGAGAAAATCAAAGCATCAAGCTTGCTGGATCAAACGCTTATTTGCACATCATGTTGCGTGCAAGCAAAACCGTTTTTTTTTTCAAATAGTGAAAGAGTACTTGCCGGAGCTGTTTCTATCATGATGTCGCCCGCCATACATGCAAATCCTACATCCTCAATAAAAATCCTCACAGTACCGTGACCGTACTCAACGACTATCAAATAAAATTTGCAAAAGCTTCAGACTACTCTGAAATAAACTAAACATGTGTGCTTAGAGTCCCAATGAAAAAAGAAAAAAATTATTTGTGGATTACTAGTTACCAAATGTATATATTAATAACCCAAGGTCGAATTTCATAAAGATGCTTAGCAAAAAAACAAAAAAACACGCTTAGCCAAGGATATCAGAGTACCAGCTGCAAGCACTCACAGATACTAACTTAAGCTGGTAACCTGCTTAGCAGCTTTGCGGAATTGGAACCAGTTAACATTGAGCTTGTTCCAGAAAAACCAAAGCAGCTGTTGATTTTTTTTTTTTTTTTACGGGACGATTTTTATTATTTTTATTATTCCGATAAATTCCAGAAAGACGGAACAGCTGTCTCGGAATATATTACAATAACAATGGATGCATTCCGGCATCTGTTTATAGCAATTATACATGAAAAACGCAAACATAAATAAGCTGACAGTAATTGTGTACATTTGTTTATATAATTTAAACCAGATTTTTCTGGATACACTTAGCAGCCCTCAAAATTAGAAAACAAATTAAAAGTTAAAATTGGACTTGGGTGTACATTTTGATGTAAATTAAAACAATCATCATTTTTCCAAAAAGCGTAACCAAATGAAGGAGGAACAAATTCACTATTATCTCTTTTAATCACTTATCAGTGTTCATTGCTTCAAAATGCAAGCCTATGAAATGATGTTGTCTGCAGCCTTTGGTTGATGCACTGATGTTGTCCTTGGGAAATGTGTGTGTGAAAGAGAAAGACAATGGCGAAATAATGAGGGAAATTCATTTGAAGAAACGTCTGTCAGACAACATTTTTGGGACTCATTTAGCCATGTGTTGTATTGTGTCTGTGAAGTGTCAACTAATGTACAAGATACATTAAAACATTGGCCAGATGTAGAGTTAAAAAAGACATAGCCCACGTGGATTCCCTCAGCCTAACTGTCAGATTGATGATTTCGGGAAATAGGCGCCATGAAGCCTATCAAACTGGACAAGGAATTTAAAAACATCTCACCCTTGTGCTCTCGGGTGGCAGACATGGGGAGGGTAAGGTTTGGGAGTGAGGTTAAGAGAAGAATAAAATCCAGAAATGTATTTTGCAATCCCCCCCGCCCTGTCATCATTTTAGTCTGCACTGTCAATCTTTTACAGCTGCAATAATAACTGAGCCCCGCAATAATTTTGGGAATTTTTTAACTATCGAGAGAGTCCAATAAACTGGAATGCTGTAAAACCATGCCATCCGTCAACATGTAGGGTACTCAGAATTTCACAGGAAAGGAGGCCTTTTTTTTCTTCCTTTTTTCCTTTTTTTAGTTCATTTTTTTGTTGGCAAGGTCTGGTGAAATGATTATTTCAAAGGAAGAAGTACACCAAACATGAATGTAAACTGAAGAGGATGCTGATTTTTTTTTTTTTTTTTTTTTTAGGGGGGGGGGGGCTGGTACAAGGGTAAATTTTCTAAAGATTTGTTTGGCAATTTATTTTGCGATTCTGTTTTACTAGTGTCTAAAATAACGATGTGCATTGTTAATGTACAAAGGTTTTTTGCACCACAGTACACGCAACAACTACAAATGTGCTTCAAAACCATCATAAAATGAGAGCGCACTGCCCTCTGTTGGTGAAAAATAAAGAGGCATTATGAGAATGAAGAGACAAACTTTTATAAATGTCTTGATAATGACGACTACACTGCTAAAAATGGTTTTCTTGAAACAAGAAAAACATCTTATTTTGAGAAAATCTTCTTGTGTCACTCCCTAGAAAATATTTTCTAGGGAGTGACACAAGAATAATTTTCTTAAAATAAGATGTTTTTCTTGTTTCAAGAAAACCATTTTTAGCAGTGTATGCAAAGCATGCACTACAAAAGTTGTCTTTCCAACCTGATAAAAAAAAAGTGATTTTCTTGGGGAAGATTATATGCAAAAAGCTGTTAAAAAAATAGCATCGCTGTTAAAAAAATTAATTAAAAACAAACATATTTAATGGACTTGTTTTCTACTCACATCGTCCCTGAATATAAAAGGCCTGTCCAATGTGTCCTGAAAATCCTCGTCCATTTCCTGTGAGTATTGGCCCTCGCTTGACGTCAACGTTCCAAAGTCCACCTGCAGGCCACAACTACTCCCCTCACTGCCTCCGCTGAGCATCCCCTTCCGCGTTTGTCTCTTAAACGAGGACGACCGGCGTGTGGAGGAGTGACGGGAGGGATTGGAATCATGGTCTGTGCTATTATAATTAAAGCAGTCTTGACTCTCCGACATGTTTCTGATCTGAATCTCGTACGCCTGTAAGAGAGAGTGAGTCTGCGCCAAATGCTCCTGGGTGTTCTCGATGTCGGTGAAGGTGTCGGCACTCGAGCCGACAATCAAGCTCTTGATTTTTGACTTTCGCGACGAGCGGCGCCGTACGCTGCTGCCGCGGCTGCTTCCGTTGGAGCTCGTCCGACTTGTGGCGGTGTTTGAGCGAGGACGGAGCCCGCCCTCGGTGTCGGTCCCCCAGCTAGTGTCTAGGATTCCAGGGCTCGTTATTTGATCCAGCGGGTTCGGAGGTACAGCATCAAGGGCACCGTTGTCTTTCTTATCTGCATTGGCTTTGTTGATGACAATCTTTGGTTTATGGCGTGGGCTAGAATCCTTTGACGACGGGTTTGTCTTTTCTTTCAATACCTTCTTGATTGGGGTCGGCGTTACATCTGCGTCCTGTACCGGGTAATCATCGGTACTCACTTCACCGGTGCCCCCATTGCTTATAAGGGAGTCAATGAAGGAACCATTCTGCGCCCAATTGGCTGCGTTTTTATTACACTGATAATCCTCGTCCTCGTCGCTGACATTATCGTAGAGGGAATCGGTGAAGTGTGACCGCCGGCTGGAGTAGGTGGCATACTTGATGTCCCTACCGCTGCCCCGAGACGCCAGCATCCGTCGTACTCCCCCAGAGATGGGGATGTTGATGTTCTTAGAATGTTCCGTCTCCCACCCTTGCTCCATTAGACGCTGTGATGATCCCTCCACTTCCAGCCCATCAATCAAAACGTCATCGACGTCACAAGCTGGGAGGGGACTCGGCCCAGTAGGGGTGGTCGCCTCGATGTCACCGATGTCGTTGTTGAAAGACTGCTCGGGGAAATAACCGGTCTCCAGACAGCCAGAGGAGTTTGACCGCTTCAGTTTAGGGTTGTCACTCGGCTGCAAAAAAAACAAATAGAAAGTACAGATAGCGCGATTAAAGGACAATCTAGTTCCTTGTTTGGGCTGTTTAAGAGGAAATGCCTTCTAGGAAAATCAGCATGTACATTTATTACAAATTTTGTTGATTTTTTTAGGGAATTTTTATTTTATTTTAAATATGGACAGGCATGATATGTGGTTCTTGGGGGAAAGTACGCAAATTAGATTGACTAAAAGGGCTGACATACACGAATAAATGGTAGAGGCTTTTGACAAATTTTCCAGTTAATTAAAGTAACAATTTTGCTGACTTTTCCCGAGGAAAAAAAAAACCGCGGAAATAAAATAGGAAAAAGATGTGGCTGTAGTGAAAAGGGTGACAAACCAGTGAAATGACAAGCTAATTAGATAGATAGATAGATAGTTAATTGGTCCTGCTGGCCAGTTAGCAGGACATGCAGGACTTGCAATCGAAAGAGTGTAGGTTCGAATCCTAACAAGCTAACCACTGATTTCACAATGACCAGAATAAATACTGTTACTGAATCACAATTTCTTGATTTGTACAACTCATAATCATAGAAATTAAACCAATATTTTTATGAGAGAGATTGACTGTTGCCGCCTTAGTGTTTATATCCCCTTGTCATACTTGTGGGAGTTTGTCGAGGTCCCTTGACAGGAAGATCATCTAAACGAATTTAACATTCACACGTGGGTTTAAGCCACAAATAATGCCTTCAATAACATGCCACACCAAAAAGTCTGTTATGCTAGTTCCCATACCACCAAGTCTGTTTTCATATTCAATGTCGGTGACTTAAAGACAACCTCTTTTTTTTTTTTAAACCTCATAAGGGTATGATAATAACATAGTAACACAGATAAATCTAGCCACGCGGGACATTTCAGAAATTCTAAAATACTTTTCCCGTCCTGTTTTGGGGGGACAACTGGGAGATATAACTGTGGGGAGAAGGCAAATTCTGGAGATGAATTGAAGTTGACAACAGCAGCAAAACATGAAACATGTGAAATGGCCAATTGGGGAGTTACATGTATAGGAGAACTGAGTCCGATAAACTCCGCATAGAATTAAAATCTGCTGCGGGCACAAAAGTAACAAATTATGTTTTTAGGTCAGACGTGATCGTGTCACTTTAAAGCCATTGAACCCTTTCGGTAAACAGTATTGTCCAAGGCCCACACTTCGTGTATCACAACTTCTATATAAAATAACAAACCTGTGAAAATTTAGACTCAATCGGTCATCGGAGTCGGGAGAAAATAACGGGAAAACCCACCCTTGTTGCCGCACGTTTCGCCGTGTCATGACATGTGTTTAAAATAAATCCGTAATATTCTCGATATCGAGAATTGATATTGTTTTACTGTTTTCTCAAAAAGTAAAGCATTTCATGAAATAATATTTCAAGAGAAATCGTTCACCACTTCGTTCTGTAAACCCTGTAAGTTATTTGTAAATCTGTGAACTTTTATTTTTTTTCTGTACCGAAAGGGTCCAATGGCTTTAAAGGGAAAGCTTACTGTACCTTTGGTTTTAGGAACTGTTTTGTATTGTTTTAATCCTTTATAATGACCCAAACTGTCTGAATTTAGTTAAAAGTCTAACATTTCACATCCCTGATCAGCATTCTCCCTAAAGGCAGTGGACACTATTGATAATTACTCAAAATAATATTATCATAAAACCTTTCTTGGTAACGAGTAATGGGGAGAGATTGATAGTACATGTATAAAACATTGTGAGAAACGACTCCCTCTGAAGTAATGTAGTTTTCGAGAAAGAAGTAACTTTCCACGAATTTGATTTCGAGACATCAGATTTAGAATTTGAGGTCTCGAAATCAAGCATCTGAAAGCATACAACTTCGTGTGACAAGGGTGTTTTTTCTTTCATTTTTATCTGGCATTTTATACGCCCAATTGAGCTCAAACTTTCACAGGTTTGTTATTTCATGCACTTGTTGAGATACACCAAGTGAGAAGACTGGTCTTTGACAATTACCAATAGTGTCTACTGTCTTTAACAGTTGTCCGCTGGCCAAATGCCAGTTCAAACACTTAAGGACTAGTCACAAATCTTTACAAGTGGTCCGGCAGGCTAGTTCAGTGTTGAAAAAGCATCTTTGTTTCATTAGAAATGTGGATCAGTTTAAAAGCTGGCAGACTAATGACAATCTAACTGGTCCCGCCGGCTGGTCAGTCACTGAAAAAGTTCAGGGCAAACCCTGTCGATACTGATGTAAATATTGCCTTGGGGATATAAATCACTGCAGTACCCGCTGGTACATTAGGGACTTTTCGTTTTCGACGACGGATGGTTCTGCGACGGTTGTTCAGCTAAACGTTGTCGTTTTCAGCACAAGGAAGATTCATCCCAAGTTCTGTCGTAGAAATTGAGGGACGACCGTCCTCAAAGCCGACGCATGCGTAGATGACGCCAAATGTCATCTTTACCGTCGCAGAACCATCCGTCGTCAAAAAACGAAAAGTCCCTATTGTACCACATAGGATTTGAAATGCCTCTAGCAACCGGCTAGCTTGATGGTCTAGTGGTAAGACATCTGCTATAGCAATTCAAAAAGTGTGGGGTTAAAATTCCACCCAAGTGATTTTGCCAGTGGAGTTTGTTCACATAAAATCAGGGGAAAAGTACCAAGAATACATGTACGAAAAAGGGTTAAAACAAATTAGATACTACATGCAAATAAATTTGACTTCTGCAACAAACCCTACACTGTATGAACTCAATTGCAAGTTTATACCTTTATTCATTTCGACGATTGGTTGAGAGTAGAAACTGAAAGAAATCATTCGGGATATATTTTCATCCCAGAGGAGTGTCCGATATCATCATACATTATAATTTCAGTTTCACTATTGTTTTGTTTTACCGTGATGTACACAAAAATGAAACTTAGTAAAGTTGTAGTACTATCAGTTCTGCCTAAGAGCACAGGGCCCACTTTCATGGCTCTCCTTACAGCCGAAATCTACGCTTATGATAACCATTACCCGCTTGCACTCCCTGACGCCAAATTTCTGAGCTAGCTGTGTAAGCATAGAATGCCTAGTGCTTGACGTAAGCACAGAATTCCCCTGAGCCATGAAAATGGGCCCATAAGCGAGATACTTTACCATGATTGCTTTGTCCTTGTGATGGGACATTAGCTCCGAAGTACTAAATTGGTAGAGCACAAGTTGTCCGTTGCCTTATTACTAATGTCTAACTGTATCAGGAATTTTTTCGCACTTTGCATCTGGTCTTCTTAAACCAAATTCGAGCCCTGCGTGTCAAGAGTGATTCCGTTTGCCATTCAGGAAAGATGACAGCGATTTTCCTGTCGGTGATTTCAAGTAAGGTGGGCTACATGCAATATGGATTCTCTGAATTTAGCATACAGGATCTTTGACAGAATTATCAAGGACACATCGAGGAACTGTTCGTGTTTTCATGCACGACCACACAGGAAAACATTCCTTCAAATTTGTTCATCCAAACTAATATAGATCTTTGAAAAAAGTTATGTGTGTTAAACTTTGTTATCAATTTAGAGTCTAACAAAGAAAAATTTACTAAAAATGAGTGCGGCACAAGTTGCAAAACTGTAAACTTTAACTTAGCTTAACTTAAATATATTTATAAAGTGCTTTCACACTGTTTCAAAGCGCTGTACAGCCAAGAAAAAAAACATTCAAATGCAGGATAAAAAAAAAACAAGCGCAAAAATAGCAATATGGTTTTAAAAATACACAACGGTGAAAAAAGAAGCAAAAATTACTATGTCTGCTAGGGTTGAAACATCAGGTCATAAACTATTTTTTGCAATTATGGCTGGTAACCAGTTTCTGTTAAGCATGATTTTATCCATGCTTAGCAAGTGTTTAAATGCTTACAGGCTTTATGAAATTGGACCCTGGTTGCATCAAAGTGCTGAATGAAAATATTTGTAATCCCTTAACAGCCTTTCTTCTTCTAGACTAAAGGTGACCCATTCAAGAAAAAGTCCACCTCCCATGGGCACCGCTTGATTGCTACAACGTGTTCATATGCCTTCAGTACCGTTACTCACTGGTTACCAATATCCTACCGTCACAAGTCTGCCGCATTGAACCACTCTTCCATGATAGGTTTATACATGACACGGTTAACGCACAGCAGAAGGCTCTGACGCCCCGCCCCCCCACCCCAACCCCAGACTTGGTCATCTTTATTTTTAATCACAGCTCGGCTTTTTTAATCATCCTCAAATGATGACACACAAGTCTCGTTTCACGACGCCATCTGTTACTCATTTTGGGGTAATCTAAGAATAGAGTCCTCTATAAAAACAATAAAACAAAAATCTCCCTTTCAACTAGAGAATGAGGACAGGATGATTTATGTTGAGCTTAAAGGTTTATTTTGGGTCTTACAAGAAACAGCAACCAAAACAATTGACAAAAATAAATTTCAAGGCATTGGACACTATTAGTAATTACTCAAAATAATGTTTAGCATACAAACTTACTTGGTAACAAGCAATGGAGAGCTGTTGATAGTGTAAAACATTGTTAGAAATGCCTCCCTCTCTGCGTTCTGTTTGTACTTTTTGATTTTATGCCAAAAAAAAATTAATAATAACACTGATAATAATACGAAATTTCTAAAGCGTCTTCTATCTATGACTAAACATCATCTTCCAGGGTGCTGGAAATGAGAAAAAGAAAATGAACCCCAACCCAAGTCCAGGCCCTGAGAAATGTAGCCATCGAGTTGTAACCTAAGATAAGAATGAACTCTTCAAAAGCCGAAAGTTGACCTTAAGTAGTATGAAGTTACTTACTGATGATAACTTCACCACCCCCACCCAAAGAAAACAAAAACAAAACAAAAACAAAACCTATAATCATCAATGGCATTACACACCCTTTAATATCAGTCATCCCAGAAGCTCATCCAAAGATATGACATTTACCGGACTGTACAGGCATTTTCAGAATACCGTTCACATCTAAAGTTTCTTTGGTTCAAAGAATAAAACAATCCAAGAAATATAAAACAGGGGAATCCAATGTTCGACCAGCTGGCCTTACTTGAACTCTCTCCTGGTCTTCGCCGAGTAAAATCATTCACCGAAGCCTGATCTACTTGAAGTTCATCAACAAGCATGTGACAGTAATTACCGATCCCCTTTTGAGATGTTATGCTTTTCTACTTGTCCGACCAGGAACTGATGTGCTAAATCAATTTCCGTTTTCATAATAAAAATTGTTGTTTAAAAAAAAAAAAAATCTACAATCAGGAATTTAGAACTGGTGAGGTAATGATTTAAAGGGAACTTGTCTGTTATCTTTAGTGGGACATTGCTGTGTTAAGTGACTTATTGTGCAGTTTAAAGAGGATCATTGACAATTATCCTTGCCTTCCAGACACTGGACACCTTTAGTAATTGTAAAAGACCAGTCTTCTCACTTGGTGTATCTCAATACATGCATAAAATAACAAACCTGTGAAAATTTGAACTCAATTGGTCGTCGAAGTTGCCAGATAATAATGGAAGAAACAACACCCTTGTCACACAAAGTTGTGTGCATTCAGATGCTTGATTTCGAGACCTCAAAATCTAATTCTGAGGTCTCAAAATCAAATTAAAATATTTTAGTGGAAATTACTTCTTTCTCGAAAACTACATTACTTTAGAGGGAGCCGTTTCTCACAATGTGTAATACTATCAACAGCTCTGCATTGCTTGTTACCTGAAGTAAGTTTTTATGCCAACAACTATTTTGAAATTTGACCCAGCTTTTGCTCAGCATAATGAACGTCAAGCCACTCAAAAGCAGGCCTGATACTTCACAGAGGCAAGGAAGGCAATTGCCTCCATGCCTCCTGGTCATTGCCTTGGTGCCTTTGAAATGCTCCAGTAGAAATTTACAAAGAGAAAATGCCTTGGTGCCCTTGCCCTTTCAAAAACGAAGCATACAGGCATGACGCTATGACTCAATTATGACCGCAATATGAATGTATCATCAACTGACAGATTTTCATAAAAGCCGACATCCTCTCCCCCCTTACAAGGTAGCTTTACGATAATCATGGTGATCAACCGCTGGAGATTAATCCACAATACAGACGGGTGAGTTCACCCCCCTTTAAAGGCACAGGGGGGTGGATTTCACAAAGGTAGTCCTAACTTAGGACTAGTCCTAAGCAATGCTAAGAGATAGGACTGGTCCTAAGTTAGGACCAGTAACTCATCCTAACTTAGGACTGGTCCTATCTCTTAGCATTGCTTAGTACTAGTCCTAAATTAGGACTACCTTTGTGAAATCCACCCCTGGACACGTTTGGTAGCCCAGGTCAAAATTCCAGTTGTATGTAGTTAACTGGGGTCAACTGGTTCAACTGGATAGTGATCAAACTCGTCCATTTTCCATATTAACCAACTGGTTTGGACTAGGTTTAACTGTTTTCAACCAGGTTGAAATTATAAACCAGTTGGTTTCTGTCCATTTTCCATATTAAACCAACTGGTTTTAACTGTTTTTAACTAGTTTATCAACTGGTTTCAACTAGTTCCAGTTAAACCCAGTTTAGCTAGGTTCAACTGTAATTTTAACCTGGGAGTTGTCAAAGACCATTATTCTCACTTGGTGTATCCCAACATTATGCACCAATAACAAACCTGTGAAAATTTCGGCTCAATTTGGTCTTTGAAGTTGCAAGAGAATAATGAAAGAAGAAAAAAACTACCCTTGGTGCACAACTTTGTGTGCTTTCAGATGCATAATAAAAGGCTTCCGGCCTGAAGTGTTTTTTATAATTTAAGTGAGAAATTACTTCTTTCTCAAAAAATGCGTTGCTTCAGAGGGAGCCGTTTCTCACGATGCTTTATACTATCAACAGCTTGCCATTGCTCTTTAACAAGTAAGTTTTTATGCTAACAGTTATTTCAAGTAATTACCAATAGTGTCCACTGCCTTTAAGACACAGGATGATTCCACCCCTTTAATCTCCCGAGGGCGTGGTCAAACAGCTCCTCCGCCCGACAATCCATTGTCACCGAGGGGGGGTTTTGCGCTTCTTCCTTTGACGCTTTTTGACTAAGCCCACCTGATGACACTCTACCCCCGGGGTGAACGGTGAAGGTTCTATAATAAGGCGTTCAAGCCGCAGGTACGGATTCCCTTATTAAGGGACCTACACGAGCCTTCCTAATTACATTACCTGCTAGCACTACACCATCCATTCCAATCGGAATATAATATATGTATGGCCAGGTGAAAATAAAATGTCGGTGATGGTCTATAAGAAAATTAATTGATCTGAAAGGTTAATCATCTTGTCGTTGACATTGCATTCTCTAACTCTAACCTATGTAAAATCAATCACCAGTGACCAATACAACAAATAAAATATTACCAAAAATTTGGCACAGTTTTTTTTCGAAACCTTGTGGGACGAGGCCAAGGAGCAAAAGGTCCTCAGGTTACTGCATTTATTTTAAGACAAAGAACAATAGAAAAATCCAGACTATTGTTGAGTTGGATATAATCACCTGATTAGATGTGGCTGAGTCATTTGATTCTTCAGGTAAATGGGCGTTTAGGTTTACAGTACATTACAGGTATAGCATTAACATTGACTAAAGACACTGGACATTAAAAATAATGATTGGCATAAAATCGTACTTGGTGTAACGAGCAATGGAGAGCTGTTGATAGTATAAAACATTGTGAGAAACGGCTCCCTCTGAAGTAACAGGTTTTTTTTGAGAAAGAAGTAATTTATCAGTCTCACTAAAAAAAAAAAATGAATTTGTGACCTCAGCTGAGGTTTCGAATTCAAAGCATCTGAAAGTACACAACTTGTGTGAAAAGGGTGTTTTTTTTTTCTTCTGTTACAGGTACAGCATTAACATGACTAAAGACACTGAACACTAAAAATAATTATTGGCATAAAATCGTACTTGGTTTAACGAGCAATGGAGAGCTGTTGATAGTATAAAACATTGTGAGAAATGGCTCCCTCTGAAGTAACAGTTTTTTTTTGAGAAAGAAGTAATTTCTCAGTCTCACTAAAAAAAAAAAAATGAATTTGTGACCTCAGCTGAGGTTTCGAATTCAAAGCATCTGAAAGTACACAACACGTGGGAAAAGGGTGTTTTTTCTTCCATTATTCTCTCGCAACTGCAACAACCAATTGGGCTCAAATTTTCACAGGCTTGATATTTTGTGCAGGTTGAGATACACAAAGTAAGAAGACTGGACAAGGCTGTTTTTAATTTTCACAGGTTTGATATTTATTGCATATAAATGTATACCAAGTGAGATGGCTGGTCTTTGACAGTTACCGAAGGTGTCCAGGGGTGGATTTCACAAAGAGTTGGGACTAGTCTTATCTCGAGTTAGGACCAGTTACTCGTCCTAACATAGGACTATCCATGCAATGTGTATATCTCCTAGGACTAGTCCTAAGTTAGAACTAGTCCTAACTCTTTGTGAAATCCACCCCAGTGCCCTTAAGACAAGTATAGCATTGATCCAATCTACAAGGAAAAAACATCAACGTATTATAATAACAATGGGGGTCTCAAACTGATTATCATGTTAATGACAGGTTGCTAAGGTTTTTATCAAGGTTTCTCCCCAGGTTTTGTCAAAACTGTAGAGGCATTCTGAACCCAAACTTTTGGATATATTGAAACAAGGTCATTGGAATGCTTTCTACTAAGTGCAGGCATGTGAGTATTAAACGATCCATGAAAAAAAGAGGACAAGAAAAAAAAATGGGCATGAAAAAATAGGAAAAGATGATAATTTATTCCACATTTTTGTACACAGAAAGTGAAGGGAAAAAAGGAATTTTATCCAAACCAGAAAGAAAGAAGTCAGCTAATAAAAAGAGGAAGTCTCACATGCATGTGTTTCTCTTGGTTTCCCAAACCAATCTGGAACATTCTACGTTACATATATTTTTGTGTTGACGTTTCGACCGTAATTAACACGTATCGGCACACGATCACCGATACGCTAGCTAGCGCATGGAGAAACCTTGTGTACAATACCTTGTAAGGATTTACAACCTGATGCCAACTACACAGACAACGTAATTTTAAAATTCATTTGATATACATGTAGCTTTTCCAATCGTCCAATGTTAGCTGTGTTTCCTAACACCGTGTCTGCAATTTCAAAAATCTTCTGTCACTCTTGGTTGACACTTTTGAATTACAGCAAAAATTATATAAGGCTCTTTGGACAAAAAAGGACAAAGCAGCAACTTTTTCAGTGACTGGCAGGTGACAAAGGCATACAATTCTTACAACTTTTCAAAATAGCTGACAAAGCTGAAAACTCTCTTATGCCTTTAATCAAACAGATTGCAAAACTCAAAGTTTGTTGTGAACCTTCTCCAAAGGTAACCGATCACCGGACACAATCAATCCATTTTACAAATGGTTGACATACTTTCACGTTTTTCTTGAGATACAGCACCGAGCCTTAAGAAGTTTAGGTCTGTTTTCTATCATTCATCCAATTAACACTTTAGAGAGTAATTGGTAGGAACAACTTCGGGAAATTACTGAAAGTGTGAACACCCTCTTTTTAGAAGAAAGTTCCACAAACAACAAAAACAACTTAGAAAGAGCTGAACAGATGAGTTGAAAAAATAAAAACCTTGACAAAAAAAATAAACCCAGAAAAATCGATATATCATTGATTACTACAAAATAACATTGTTGGGCAAATGTAAGCGAAACTTAATGTCATATTTGACAGAAGGACTTAACAACTTGCATGTATGAAACTACCCTATTTCAATTTCGTTTACATTTTTAGACAATGTTGCTCATCCCTGTGAACAACGTTCAACTTTAGAAGCCATTTTCTTTGACTGCTAGTTTTCACTAGTTTGGTATGGTGGTACAATGTGTCAGTTCGTGACATCGGTGACAATAATATATAGAGACCAAATGGAGGTAAACTAAAGAGCTACCACCAGACACAAGTTAAAGACATTGGACACTATTGGCAATTGTCAAAGACCAGTCTTCTCACTTGGTGTATAACAAACCTGTGAAAATTTGAGCTCGATTGGTCGTCAGAGTTGCGAGATAACTATGAAAGAAAAAACACCCTTGTCACCACCAAATTGTGTGCTTTCAGATGCTTGATTTCGAGACCTCAAATTCTAAACTTGAGGTCTCGAAATCAAATTCGTGGAAAATCACTTCAATTCTCGAAATCTACGTCACTTCAGAGGGAGCCGTTTCTCACCATGTTTTTATACCATCAACCTCTCGTTACTCGTTACCAAATGAGTTTTATGCTGATAGTTATTTTGAGTAATTACCAACAGTGTCCACTGCCTTTAAGTCACCTAGTTGGGATTCAAACCCTGGTAATAGCACTGCCTTTAAGCAATAGACTTAACCTTTCTTTTGTTTTCCCGATGTTCCCTCTTCCCTCTGTTGTTTTCTTCTTTTCATGCGCTTTGAGCACCTTTTAAAGCCATTGGACACACACATACAGTAAACAGTATTGTCCAAGTCCCACACTTCGTGTATCACAAATTATATATAAAATAACAAACCTGTGAAAATTAAGGCTCAATCGGTCATCGGAGTCGGGAGAAAATAACGGGAAAACCCACTCTTGTTTCCGCATGTTTCGCCGTGTCATGACATGTGTTTAAAATTAACCTGTAATTCTCGCTATCGAGAAATGATATTGTTTTAATGTTTTCTCAAAAAGTAAAGCATTTCATGGAACAATATTTCAAGAGAAGTCTTTCACCATTACCTTCTGTAAACCCTGTAAATTATTTGTAAATCTGTGAACTTTTTTTTATATTTTTTTTTTCTGTACCGAAAGTGTATAATGGCTTTAACAGCTCTCCATTGCTCGTTACCAAGTGGATACATGCGCAATGTAAATTTTCCTTATTATTATTATTAACAATAGTTGCTTCTCGTTGATACTTTAAACAGTGACTAATCATGATTTCAGGGATGTTTAAAGGCACATGACACCTTTGGTAATTGTCAAAGACCAGTCTCCTCACTTGGTGTATCCAAACACACATGTAAGCATAAAATAACAAACCTGTGAAATGTTGAACTCAATTGCTCGTCGAAGTTTCAAGAGAATAATAGAAGAAAAAACACCCCTGTCGCACAAGTTGGGTGTTTTCAGATGCTTGAATTTGAGACCTCATCTGCAGTCTCGAATTCAATTCAAATATTTTAGTGGAAAATTACTTCTTTCTCACAAACTACGTTACTTCAGAATCAGAGGGAGTCGTTTCTCACAATGTTTTATACTATCAACAGCTCTCCATTGCTCGTTACCAAGTGAGTTTTTATGCTATTTATTTTGAGTGATTACCAATAGTGTCCAGTACCTTTAAAGAAGTCAAGAGGAACAGACAAGTTGCTTATAAATCATACCTCCCCTTATTATTGTTAGAAGAAATGAAAGAAACACACCATGTCAGATGTTTCAAACAAAAGCAAAATATTGTCATATTCTTCATAAGTTTCCTTATTTAGATATTGTTATTACAGTCTTACATGCAAGTTTCATTTTCAAGAATTATTTTGTGTCATACGTAAATGTAACTAAGGAAACCCAGGGAAACAAATTATAGACATCTATAAGTAGGAAGGTCAGAAGTGTAAATAAAGGGTCGGATTTTCAAAATTAAAAGGTTCTCATCCCTGTAAGCAGAAAGCAGTCAAACAGAAACAGGTTACCAGCCAACATGCCATGCAAATGTTATAAGCTTCTTCTTTAGCTATAGAGTCTAACTAGTCTGCTAAGATTATTACTTGGGTTTTGTCTATGAAGCGGTTATGTCTACACGTATGTAAGAAGAATAATCCCTTCTTGGAAAACACAATCTGAGGAACGTTTCTGCGATTCAAGCAGAAACGTTTCTCACGCTGGAAATGTTTTAAATGCTTTTCTCTAAAACCCCATTACTCAGTTATACAACAGCTGCAGTGCTTCTTACCAAGTACGATTTTATGGCAATTAGTTTTTGGAGTAATTACTAAAAAATATGTACACCCTCCCTTGTCTCCCTTGTCTCATTGGAAGTGTCGTGGCCGAGCGGTTAAGAGCACCGAATTCAAACTCTGGTGTTTCTGTTCAGCAGAGTGTGGGTTCGAATCCCCAGCTGTGACACTTGTGTCCTTAAGTAAGACACTTAACCATTGCTTCGTCCTTCGGATGGGACATAAAGCCGTTGGTCCCATGTGTTGTGTAATGCATGTAAAAGAACCCAGTGCACTTATCGAAAAGAGAAGGGGTTCGCCCTGGTGTTCCTGGCTGTGGCTGCTGTATGCGCCGTAGCACCTTGTTAACCCTTATAAAATGCTAAATATTTGGGTCTCAGAATTCATCACTTCAATAACCTATCTTTCTGAAAGTTTGTGTATACTCAGCGCCTTGAGTACCTTGTTGGTAGATACGTGCGCAATATATATACAAGACTTTAATATTATTATTATTATTGACTGGAGCCTTGCATAATTGTGCACTACTTCAGCGAAGAATATAAGGGAACCAGTCATTATAAGTACATTCAGCCAGGCAGTTACGCTGGTAACCCTTCATTAAAGTAAAAGTTTCCCCTTCTTATCAACAGCTCTATCATACTTGAAAGATTGAAATTTACAACGGGGATAAAGAATAGTTAATTGTGTTTACCCTATACACTGATGATAGCACTGTAGAATCAGTACGCTAACAAGCTTTGTGACCAAAATCACAGGCTTATTACTCGGGTGATTCGAACCCTTGACATTTGCAATTCTAGAGCAGTGTCTTACCAAATAGGCCACCGTGATTGCCATCAGCTAGAGGCAATTTGAATCCTATATTTTTTTCATAGAGCTCAGGAAAGTACTGAGTACACAGTGCTAACACACATCAGTGTATACATGGTATAGGCTAAACCAAAATTAATACTCTATCATACTTGTTGTCTATTTAAACCCTGCCGGGAGAGGAAGATTTAGTTTAACTATTGGTACGTTGCCAATAGGATACGTTCAGCGATCACAGTTCTAACTTCCTCATTTTGTTCTGCTATGTTAGTACCAGGATACCCAAGAACAAACATTCATACATGTGGACATCCGGAAACCAAAAGAGAAAAGAAAAAAGGGAACACGTCAAACCAGATTAGTTACGTATAATTTTTTTCAGACAGGGGTGCGTGAGAGTTAATGATGACATAAAGCTGTGAAACTACGATTCTAATTTTAGGAGGTACGTTGAAATGGTTGAAATGAAGACATTTCTGACCACCTTTTGGTAACCACTTGGGGTTATAGAGTTCAAGGAACTTTTTGGAACAGTATTTTTTGCACTGAAATTGAAGATCAAGATTTCTTCATTACTGAAGAAAATGTTCAGAGCAGTAAGACATTTTTTAAAGAATGACCCATGTGGGCTCTACATCTACATGTACCAAAGTAGTCCTGCAGCATGCACTGCAGTCGGTTGCCTCAAAGTTGCCTGCAAAAGTTTTGTCGTGTGACAAGGCCCTTACATGTAGATAGCAACAACATATGACGGACATACTCCCCCCTAAAGTTGCTATAAAATCACTTTAAAAGTACAACCAATATCCACTTATTCAATTAGTTGTCTTGTCACAGACTTAAGAAAAGAAAAACAGGTGGGGTTACATCGATACAGAGCTGGAACAGCTAAGGATATCTAATTAGGGAATAGTGTGCAAAGACAGCGTTAAACTTGAACCCTTTTCCCCCCCGATAGATAAGGAGTAAACAATCAGGGCTTGGGTCTTATTGGGTGCCAGACTATGATAGGGGAGAAGGAGATTGAGTGTACTGTGTTCTTTTGACCTTCTTGGTATGAGGAGATAAGATGATGAACTTGTACTCTTGTACTCTTCTTCGGTAAATAGCTTTCAAAGACCAAGATCCAACGGTCCAAGATGTGTGTAAGAAGTAGCTCATCACAAAAAGTTCAATAAGAACAACAACTTTTTGTTCACCGAAATAATGTTTGCAATCAAACGTTTATATTGAAAGTACAATGTGAGTGGAGCCATGCTCAATTATTGCTTATAAATGATGATCTGCAAATTGTTCTGTAAGTATAGTAAACAGCGTAGGAAGTTG
Source organism: Asterias amurensis (assembly GCF_032118995.1). Taxonomy (NCBI): domain Eukaryota; kingdom Metazoa; phylum Echinodermata; class Asteroidea; order Forcipulatida; family Asteriidae; genus Asterias; species Asterias amurensis. The sequence continues at coordinate 16,004,599 of NC_092661.1, read as the reverse complement.
CTAAGCACAATTAAATTATGCTTACCAGCAACCAAAAATCCATATCAAAAGTTCCATGTGATTGGAATCCTTCTTGTTTGTCATTTGAGCAGACATTGTTGAAGTCAAGTATTCAGAACAAAGTTACCAGAATACAAGGTTACCAGCCAAAACTCCAATTCCAAGTACAAAGTGATTAATATCCTGCCACCAAGAAGTAGCTAGATAAGCAAAACAAAGTTATGCTTACCAGAATAAAGGTTATCTGCCAAAATTCCGTTCCACAAGTACAATGATATTGTACCAATTACATATTACATAAATTGTATCCTGCTCATTTTAGAACATGTAGAATAGCAGAAATTGTTGAAGCCCAGTTTACAGCACACAAAGTAGCTGGTATGCTTACCAGAATAAAGGTTACCAGTCAAAACTCCATATCACAAAAACAATATATGATTAGTATCCTGCTCATGTTTGCTTATGCTTAGAAGAAATTGTTGAAACACGGTATGAAGTAGTAAAAGAACAAACAAAGTTATGTGTATCGGCATAATGTTACTATAGCCAAAGTTGCATGTCATATGAAGGAAATAACAGAATTATCTGGAATGGATTAGAGGCAAGGAATGTACTTCCAAAAACAAAACAAAACTGCCTAGTCAGACTGAATACATAAATTTGATAAATATCGTCCAATATCGTCAAAGCTGACTCTAACTTACAATGTACTATCAGAGTTGCCACAATTTGCACTCTTACAATCACAGAGATTTTATACAACAATCAGGGAGCTATCTACAATTACATTCAACATAACAGAGAAGGATTTCACAGGCATGTTTGCTTCGTTTTTGAAAGGGCAAGGGCACCAAGGCATTTTCTCTTAGGTAAAGGGCACCCTAGGAGGAAATTGTACTGGAGCATTTCAAGGGCCCCAAGGCAATGACCACGCTGCCTCCATGAAGTATCAGGCCTTGTTTCCATTATCAGGAGGGAGAATGTGTCCAACAATCAGGGAGATATTTACATTCAGCAAAAACAGAACATGGGAAGAGGGGTTTACTTTCAGGAAACATTCTGCAGAAACATGGTCGGAGGCAGTAAGTGTCATCTCAAAAATTTCACCCAAAATCGGCCACAAAGCCGTCCACATCTCCACCACAAAACTACTCTGATTACAAAAGTGAACTGTGATTTGTCTAGACATGTTCTCAACATAAACTTCCAATGCTTCAGGCAATTCATGAATGCAGAAAATTGTCCCAAAGAGGTGGTTCTGTAAAAACTGGCATTCACTCACAAAATGTTAGACTTGATTTGTACTGAGTCAGGCCTAGTAGCATCTGTCTCCATTCCACATGGGCATTGCCTCATTGCCCCACACACATTTCCAGTGGAGAATATGTTAACGGCAGTGGACACTATTGGTAATTACTCAAAATAATTATTAGCATAAAAACCTGCTTGGAAAACGAGTATGGGGAGAAATTGATAGTATAAAACGTTGTGAGAAACGGCTCCCTCTGAAGTAACGTAGTTTTCGAGAAAGAAGTAATTTTTCAAGAATTTGATTTTCGAAAAACTTCGTGTGACAAGGGTGTTTTTTCTTTCATAGTTATCTCGCAACTCCATTTCACTTCAAAGTAATATGGTTAAGTAAAAAGACATCTGTTTTTATGGCCCAATTGAATGGCCCAATTGAATCTGTGAAGATTGTGTTTATTATTCCAATTATGGATTTTTCTTCTTGCGTAGACATATTCGCTCCTGAATTTTGGCGATGTCTAAAAAATGCGACCACCTTTTAAAATAAAATTGTTTCTCAAACAATTGAACGGTTCCAAAACCCAAAGTTAAACTTTGGCTTTAAAACCAGGAAGCACTCACCATGAAGAAAAAGAAACCACCACTGCTTGTCCGAGTTCACGAAGTATATAAAATAATCCAAAAGAGACAACAAGAGAAAAGACAGTTTTGAAGAGAGACTAACAATATCAAAGATTACGCAGGGAAAACAAACTCTTTGCAGCAGTTGCACCGCACAACACAGAAGTTTCCAGAGTCCAAAACACAAAACTCCTGAAACCAAATACACCAGCTTTCTCCAAACATGTCCGCACTCATCAGCAGTCTGACTATTGACACCGGAGATTCAAAAGATTCAGGACTACACGACGTCCTTGGTCTTTCCATGGACGTGGGAAGCAGTTTGGGTTTGACGACACCATTTCCGATAGGTTTGGCAAAAGTCTGGAACCAAGATGACCTTACATTTCCCGTATACTACGGTGTATGTGCATTTATCTGCTAGGGCCATCTTTTTCTCTGAAATTCTAACGGTCCGTGAAATCACCACTTATGACCCACACTGACCCTGTGGATGTTAATATTTCTAACTAAAACCACTTGACAATTACTTCATTGACAGTCTCACAGGCTATTCAAAAACTATCCAATTCACGATGATAAGATACAACATTTTTTGGGGGGGAAATGACATCATTTCAATCTTCCAGTTATCTACACAGACTTATTTAAACCAACCTGTTAGCATATCTGTTATATATGAGCATACTATCTACGACAAAACGATTAAGCAAATTTCCTTTTTTTGGACAATAAACATTAAATTGAATTGAATTGAATTCTCAATTCTTTGGGATGTCATTTTTTCTAAAAATCAAAGAACAACATGTTTTGTACGTGGTATTTGAACAGTGCATTTTTTACGGAGGGGGGTGAGGGGGTAGAGTAAAACTAAAAAGACTGAATTTTTGGAGCAATTTTTTTTCCTAATGAAGTATTTTAGCAGAGATGTACATTGATGATGTCTTTTAATATCTCTTTCTCATTTTAAGATTAAGTAATACAAGGTATTATTAACGGAAGCATTCAGATTAAAAAGTTTCAATTGATTTTTCAATCATCACCAATTACGCATCCAGTCTTCAACATCAATCAATAATTCAGTTGACTCAGAGACACATTTGTTGAGAAATACACAACAAAATTCAAGCATTATTCAAATTTTAAAACCAAATCACTTCAATTCAAATGATAAAACAGCATGTCTTTGCTAGTCTTCCTCACAATCAGTTCAGAAAATTATTTAAGTTTTCCTTTTTTTTTTTTAACTCAAGCTTTTATTAAGTACATGACGCTTGTTTACGATGACCTGGTTTTATGTTTCATATTCAGTTTTTCAAAGTCAAAGAGCAGTCTTTGTAAATAAACAATAACCAAAATGGTTTCTGATCATCATGAATTCATGATTGTTCAATAGTAATTTTTTTATTGTATTTTTTTTTTTAAACTCCAGCTTTCATACATGTAGAAGTAGTCATTACTTTGTTTTTCTAATTTAAAGTACATGTGAGTTTTGTACATGTCCTGGTTTAATGTTTCATATTCAGGTAAATTTCAAAGCCAAAGAGCAGTCTTTGTAAGTAAATAGAACCAAAGTGGTTTCAATTCGTCATGAATTCATAATTGGTCATTAATTTTGGTTAACGTTTATTTTTGTAACTCCAGCTTTCATACATATAGAAGTAACCGTTATTTTCTTTTTCTAATTTAAAGTATGTTTTGTTCATGTCCTGGTTAAATGTTTCATATTCAGTTAAGTTTCAAAGTCGAAGAGCGGTCTTTGTAAATAAATAGAACCAAAATGGTTTTAATCCTTCATGAAAACAAAAAGATAAATAAAACCATTATATGTGGTCAAAGAGGGAAGTGCATGCAGTATGTGTATAATGTGTAAGCAGAGTAAAGAGTCAAAGGAACGTCCCAATTCTGTGAAACTAAAGTACTTGCAAAGTTCCTGTTCAGATAGTTTACATCACCACTGGTTGATTTCACTTGAAAATGACAGGTGAGTGCTTTGTTACAGTGGTTGTCATTTCTTGCAGGGAACGATTACATCCAGCACTTTTTCATTGCAACATATTTTGCAACAGACTTTGTGCACACAGAATGCCACTATTGAGTGGCAAATGAATGATGGTTTTTGGGTAGCAACTGACACATTTTGTGTAGCATTTTTGCTCTGCGTATATGCAAGGGAAATTTTTCACTATCTTGCGTAAGTTTATAGAGCCACATGTACTAAGCTACCGAAATTTTGAATTTGCAGTCAGGGAGAATTTGTACAACAAATAAGGGAGACATTTTGAATTACGTACATGTACAGTCTGCATAACATATAGACAATATCAACCTCTAGCCTCGTAGCTCCCCATTTATACTCTTGGGTTAAGGGAAGCAAATATAGTGAAGTGTCTTGCTTAAGGACACAAGTGTCACGACCGGGATTGGAACCAACACCCCAATTACTAAACCACCACAACTTGAATTTGATGCTCTTAACCACTTAGCCATGACACGCTCACAGATCTTCAGTTTTTCCCATACAGCCACTTTTGTAGAAATTTCATCTTTATTTAAACATTTTTTTAATGAGATAACGCCTATGCATAACTGATTAGGGCTATCCACCCAAATCAACTGTCACCACGTGTTGCCACCTTTCACAGTCTGTAAGGATGTAGGCATGGGTATCATCCACTAGGAGCCTGGCTGGTAGAGCAGAATGCACTACCTTCCCAACTTTTTACGAAGCAATTATTGTTAAGTGCCTTGCTGAAGGGCACAGTTAGTGGCTGACCAGGAATCGAACCTACACTCTGCTGCTAACAACACCAAAGCTTGAGTCCGGTGAACTAGACCACTCGGCCCAACAAGTTTCAACAGACTGACAAGGAAACAAATAAACTTATTTTGGATAATGGGATCTTTTTTGTAAGACTTACCGAGCAGAGTGCGATGAACTTTTCCGCCGCCTCGTCCGAGATGAAGTTGAGACCCCAAGCACCGCCCTGGTCCGAATCCTTCCACTGAACGAAACTTGATGTACACCTCACAAGCTGGGTTCCTGAAAGAAGAAACAAACAAAAAAACATAAGTGTCACTCCATACATGCAGCAAAGAACTTTGCAACAAACTAAAATAGCTGGGGTGCTTCTTACCAAGGACGTTTATACAGTCATTAAATTTGCAGTAACTACCAAAGGTTTACCTCTCCCTTTAACTAAAAAAAACCCATTTCATTTGATGACAATTTCACTCACTGATGGTAGGTTTTTATTTATACAAAATAAGCAATGTGATAATTTAATTTTCTCTTTCAAAAACACAACAATGTAGTTTCCTTTTTAAATAATTCCTAAGACTTCGTCCACTTCCTTGGAGATAACAAACTCCACCACATCACTCACTGTATAGGTTCCTTCATGTAGGTACTAAACTACTGAGACTATCACTGGTCATCAAGCATGCTTGACCCAATCTTTGGACTTTCACAACTCTATGGGAAGTATACATGGTACCACCCCAAGCTATTACTGAGCACGAATAATTAATCAAAGACAATGTTCATTTCAGGCCGCACAGATCTACCTTTAAACAGCACCTGTACCCAATATCATCAAGCTAATAACAATTGTAGGAAACAACTTTTTTTTAAATTAGTAATCAGCTCTATGAAATTGGGTCCTTGCAGAAAGAGGGAAACAGTCCATTCACAGTTAAATAAAATTGCGCATCAATAATAAACTTTTGAAAAGCAATAATTTGTGCTGCAATAAGACAGTGAGCGAGTTACTTTAAACCCTTCTTTTCTATTGACCAGATGACTCGGCCAACCAAGCTCGAGCTAAGTGCGCTGGACCACTCGACCGTAACAATCCGGCTAGAATACAGATGTTCTCACAGCGGCAGTCCCACCGATCAAAGTACAAGAGGAAACGAACCGTTTCAAGCAAGTTGTAAGACCCGAAGTTCAAATAGTACGTAGATCACATAACAGGGCCTTTGAATGTGAAGACTCAATGTTTTGTGCATCTAAAACATTGCCGAGGCAGGCCTGGAAATAACCCACAGCAAGTGCCGTGGTGCCCTGTTCTTTTGCTGTGGTGCCCCTTGCAAAGTTTCAACACAAATTTACATTTTCTTATAGAAGTGCCATTACCAGAGGAAATTCAAGGCATCTTGAAAAAAAGAAAGACAAGGTGTGCTGAGGCACACCCAAGACTTCAGAAGAAGGTACCAACCTTAGAGGAAGACTCTGCTAGAGTCAAACCGTCTGGATTTTAACTATTTTTTTTTTCTACGGACTTCAAGCAACATCCATCATGGCTATAATCACACATTGGCCGCTGCTCCACTGCTGTATATTGTAAAGAGGCTCAAACACGATTCTGGCTGTATTTATGTGCAGCCAACCCCACAAGAAAACTAGGAAGTTTGGGAGTGTAAAAAAACCAATGTGCCTCACTGAGACTGAAGAGAGATGTCATTGGTCAGTTTGCAGTCAGACGGACACTTTGGGCCAATCAAATCGGAGCTACCATCTCAGTCTGTTAACAATGGTTGAATTAGTGGATGAAGACTTCCCCTTTTGTGGCATCTGCAGTACTATTGATAGTTTTATTGCAGAATAAATCTTTGCAATGAATAGATGGACATCTTCAGGCTTAAAGTCACATGCCGTTTGGTTTTGTGGTCTTGAACCACTGGATTGCAAGAAAATGCAAAGCTGCGACTTTTTAAACACATCTTTAGAATTTAGAAATGCTCAGGCTACACATTAAAGAAATGCTCATGTTTTCTTTACAGTTCTTATTGTCTTTATTTGCATTTTTACCTGTGAAATTAATAAAATGCTCAGGCCACAAATTTCTTGCTTGTAAGAAACTTACAAACAGCCTAAATGTATGTGTTTTAGAAATGTTTAAGAGATTGGGTTTCCTTGCACAAATTGAACAGCCTAAAGAATGACTCTTGAACATGAACAGAAAACTTACACAAACATCCGCATAAGAAAGGTCATAAAATTCTGATGGTTTTGACTTGTTTTCTTTTTACATTAAAGGTATTTATAAATGGCACTAACAGTGTCAGGCAGGAGCTGCTCTGCCCTGCGTCGTAATGACCATGATTGGTGGTGACAGAAAAATCACAAACTCTTTATTGTTATTTTTTCTTCTTCATTAATGTGTTTATGGCAATAACAGTGTCAGGCACCGGTCTTCACTGCGTGGTAATGACCTTGATTGGTGGTGACAGAAAAATCACAAACTATTTATTGTTATTTTTTCTTCTTCATTAATGTGTTAATGGCAATAACAGTGTCAGGCACCGGTCTTCACTGCGTGGTAATGACCTTGATTGGTGGTGACAGAAAAATCACAAACTATTTATTGTTATTTTTTCTCCTTCATTAATGTATTAATGGCAATAACAGTGTCAGGCACCGGTCCTCACTGCGTGGTAAAGACCTTGGTTGGTGGCTGGCCGCTGTTAATGGACCTTGCCTTCCGCTTTGTCCTTTCATTAACAGCGGCCAGCCACCAACCAGGTCATTACCACGCAGTGAAGTCCTGAGTGCCAAACTTCATAAAGCCGTTAAGCAGGATATTTCTTGACAACTTCCTGCTTAGCAGAAATGAGCAGGATACCAGTCATATATGACTGTACATGAGACATGGTAGTAATGCTGGTAAACCTTATTCTGGTAAGCATGATTATTTATGCTAAGCTACTTTTCGTGCTTACAGGCTTTATGAAATTGGGCCCAGGTCATAATGCTGTAATTGTCTAAATACTCATTTCTCCAGAGCACTACAGAAAAAACGTACTTTACAGTTTTTTCTAAACACCAGGGCCATATTTCATAAAGCTGTAAAGCAGAAAACACTAAGAACTTGAAAAATTTCTTTGCTAAGCAAAAATTGAGTTGAGCACCAGGGCAGCCACAACAATGCAAACTTTAAATGTAATTTGAGCTAGTTAAAGCCATTGGACCCTTTCGGTACAGAAAAAAAGAAAAAAATTCACAGATTTACAAATAACTTACAGGGTTTACAGAAGGTAATGGTGAAAAACTTCTCTTGAAATATAAGTCCATGAAATGCTTTACTTTTTGAGAAAACGGTAAAACAATATAAATTCTCGTTAGCGAGAATTACGGAATTGGTTATAAACACATGTCATGACACGGCAAAACGCGCGAAAACAGGAGTGGGTTTTCCCGTTATTTTCTCCCGACTCCGATGTCCGATTGAGCCTAAATTTCCACAGGTTTGTTTATTTATATATAAGTTGTGATACACAAAGTGTAGGACTTGGACAATACTGTTTACCGAAAGTGTATAATGGCTTTAAGCAATTACTGTTCTGTGCTTAGCAAGTTTTTGTTAGGCTTTATGAAAATGGACCCAGATCAAAGCGCTGTTATTGCCTAAATAATCATTCCTCCATGGCACTACAAAAGTACATTAACAGGTTTTTTTTTAACTCCAGTTTTAAATAAAAAGCCACTTCCTTGTGTAAGTAGATTGTACAAAACTTGTCATGGAGAATGTACTGACATCATTTGTTTTCCCCACCAAGAGTACAAGCAATCGCACAAATTTGTTTGTAGTAAACTTTGTTTTCTTATCAAATCCAAAATTAAACTAAACACGACTTGGCACAGGAAGTATATCGGTCAGATCCTGTTTGATAAAGAAACAAACGTCCAGATAAAAAAAAATGAATGGCCATGAAAGAAAAACAATGACATGTTTATAAAGGGGGATGTTACCTCAAAGGTTTGATGTTTTTAACGGCAGTAGACACTTTTGGTAATTACTCAAAATAATTATTAGCATAAAACCTTACTTGGTAACGAGTAATGGAGAGAGGTTGGTGGGTTAAAACCCTGTGAGAAACTGCTCTCTCTGAAGTGACGTAGTTTTCGAGAAAGAAGTAATTTTCCAAGAATTTGATTTCGAGACCTCGAATTTAGAATTTGAGGTCTCGCAATCAAGCATCTGAAAGCACACAACTTTGTGTGACAAGGGTGTTTTTTCTTTCACTATTATCTCGCAACTTCGATGACCAATTGAGCTAAAAAATTTCACAGGTTTGTTATTTCATGCATATGATGAGATACACCAAGTGAGAAGACTGGTCTTTGACAATTACCAATAGTGTCCAGTGTCTTTAAGTATACTCTGATGCAATGATTTCTAAAAAAAATTGTGGTGACGATGTTTTAAAGGGAAGGATTATCATGGTGTTTTATACCTCAAAATAATCCACAACACCCACCAGCAATTGCTGGGGTGCCCTTTGCAAAGGTCCAAATAGAAACTTTTCCTTTTATCAGTGGCCCCTAAGAGAAGAAAATTCAAGGCCTGGCAGGCCAGCATGCTTCGTTTATAAAAGGGCAAGGGCACCAAGGCATTTTCTCCTTGGTAAAGGGCACCCTATGAAGAAATTGCAAATTTCTATTTGAGCATTTCAAGGGCACCAAGGCAATGACCAGGGCGCATGGAGGCAATCGCCTTCATCGCAGTATCAGGCCTGCCTGGAGTTTGGAAGCCCACATTCATCCATTCAACGTTGCTACATGTACATGTAGCACTTATACACCAAGTGAGTTAGGCCTATTTCTAATGTGGAATCAACTTCATAGATCAGGACCTAATTTCACGGAGCTTCTTACAAGCACAAAAAGTACCTTAACACACCTACATATAATACTGGGCCTGAAACAAGGTAGCTCTAACCCCCTTCATCATCCGTAAGGATGTAACCATGGGTATCATCCACTGCCTTCCCAGCTTTTTTTCCAGATCAGTTATAGTAAAGTGCATTTTGCTAAAGGGCACAGGTGTCATGACTGGTATTGACAACACCAGAGCTTGGGTTTGGTGCACTTGACCCCTCGACCATGACATGCCGATAAAATTCGCAAATAAAGCGATCTCTTTTGAACGCTTCAAAGCCCTTTTTAATTAGTCCCAGGTTGTTTCAGGGAGCCTGTCTCAAACTAAAATAAATAATTAAGTTGCATAAAACGTGTTTCTAACTGGTGTCTATGAAGTGCTACAAGCAGTTAATTACTACAAAGCCTCTAAGATAATGAGTTTTATGGAGGCATAGCTAGTGGAGATGTGGCCAGGGAGATTGTCCCAGAGTGTTGTATGTTCACACAGATCACTTGGTGGCCTCTACATGTCGGGATGTGAAATGTGTACAACTCCCCAAGGTGAAACTCACCTACTCGCCATTTCAATATTTCAATCTTCAATTGAGACTTGTATCACTGTGTGCAGGCCTTGCACTTCACTAGGAATTTACCTGCCCCAGGAAGTTTTAGTCGTCCAGATTATTCAAAAAGGTAAATGTATGGTGAGGGTTATAGTGATTCCAACTACAGACTGCTTGCAATGCACACAGACAATGCACTGGCACAGTTTTGAACCCCCTTAAAAAAAATACCAATAAAACAAATTCTAAAAAGAGAGAGACACAAACACCCTGCCTGCAATTCAGGGTCATTAGCTGTCAATTTTGTATGGGGACATGTACATGTAACTAATAGTTAAAGGAAAGTAAGGAAACTACAACTTTATTTCTGGGAAGCTGGTATATAGGAAGGTAAACCTTTATGCACAGTTTGAATGATGAACTGTTCACCTACAGTTCCCAGAAGTCACTGACATAGTTTTAGTAGAGCAACAACAAGAACCACACCAAAACAACAACAACAAAAGCATCACTCACCCGGTACACTGATATAAGCGTCCAACACCCCCTGCAGATCAGCGTCGACTGTAGCAATATGGAAGACGTACTTGGGCGACTCCTGCTCCACGGTGACGCAGATGCGCACTACCTCGTCAATGATCTTCTCCCACTGCTGTTGCTCACCGTCTATGAAGAGACTGTAGACTTGGGCCAGCAGGCTGTAAGACGGACGAGAGAACATCATGATGAAATTTGTAATCCGAACAACGTCGTGTACCAGAGGAGGAATATCAATTCCTACCCTCAGCTCCTTTTTCACATTCAACAGTTTTTCTTCTTGTAGCCACAACTTACTAGAGGAATATCAATTCCTACCCTCAGCTCCTTTTTCACATTCAACAGTTTTTCTTCTTGTAGCCACAACTTACTAGAGGAATATCAATTCCTACCCTCAGCTCCTTTTTCACATTCAACAGTTTTTCTTCTGGTAGCCACAACTTACTAGAGGAATACCATTTCCTACCCTCAGCTCCTTTTTCACATTCAACAGTTTTTCTTCTGGTAGCAACAACTTATTAGAGGAATATCAATTCCTACCCTCAGCTCCTTTTTCACATTCAATAGTTTTTCTTCTTGTAGCCCCTTAATACCAAAAGTGGCTTTTAGCCTTGTTTAGGGTGAACTTGCATACAAAAAAGGATGAACTGAAAACTTGAGGTGGTCTGAGAAAAAACTGAAGTGTGAAACTCAAATCTAAGACCACACTGTACTTCTTGTAGCCTCTCACCACAAGTTGCTTTTAAACCTTGTTTAGGACGAACTTAATACAACAGAAAACGTATAAGGATTTGAATACTTGAGGCGTGTCTCATGAGCACAAACTTAAGTGTGAGACTCAAACCTAAGACCACACTGTACAGCTAAGTGCAAAGTGCCTCCGATGCCAGATCCAGTCATGTGTGTTGTGCAATGAGTGATGCACATTTTGGGCTGTGCATTGAATGGTTTAATACCAGACAATGCTGTGACAGATGTATGTCCGTTTCCTGATATTGGAATGTGCATTTATGATTTGCATTCAGATATAATTATAAAAACAGAGGGACTCTTCCATTGCATTCCCCCTCCCCACTGTCCATATAGCATATTGAACTTTTCAAGTGCGTAAGATATTGATAAAGTGTCCACCCGGGTCGTTGTACACCAGGGTCGATACTTTTAACCGCACGGGGGCGCTTTTAACGGCTTATACGGTTTTATCCTATTTTTACTGCATGTAGTTTGTTTTCATTGCACTATTATTGTAGCATTTGAGCAAAGTTCGCATTTAAGGACCATTTTTGGACTAGCGGCCGATATTAACTGGTGCCCATGCACCCAAACATGTGTTGGGTCGGCAAAATCGACATCTAGTCGACAAATGGTTCTTTGCGCGAACTTGGCCTCAGCAAAGCTACTTCAAACTTTGCACCAATTGTAAATCTTTTTCAAAAAGTACAAAGTAACCCATAGTGGACAAATTCACAAACATATGGTTAACACATCATCACAAGCACCTTATTGTTAGCCAATACAAAGAACAAAACAACAAGCCAAGCAAAACAATTAGTGGATAAAGTGTTAGTATAAAATAAAGCATTGTTAGATTCCGCCCACTGACAGCCAAGCGGGATACAGAATACTGACTCACCACCTTCATGGACAATGGATCGGCCGTTACGCAACTGTTATTTTGCCATGAGATTGTTACTCACAGGTAATAGAACAGCTCTAAGCGTATAAGTTTGTTGGGCTTAGCTACTTTTCATGTTTAAGCAGCTCTATGAAATTTGGCTCTGCTATTAAACTGTGATATCGTCTTTGTTTTCCCTATCCAATAAAGACAATTCAACCAAACACGGGAGGCAGTAAAATATAGTCAGTGTATGACAAACAACACTTGCTTTCCAAATCACAAGAAACATGTCGCCTATTAAAATAATCTTATCAGAGACCTTCAAATTAGGACGAGTTAAAAGATTTTTTTCGTCAGGGCCAGGAAATTTGATCTAAACCTTGCATCTTATCAACGTGATGAAGAAGCAGAAATCTGATTACATAACATCGTGATGTTAGGTATCCTGATTAAGGGGCTTCAATGAAAGACAAAAACAGGTGACCCATTTAGATAACCAGACCATATCAGTGACTCAAACTCAACAAGATACTGTCTCATCGAGGTTGAATTTTTTTTAGAAATTTTGGTTTTCGCAATATTTAAAATAGCTGTTAGTCTGGCCTTTTAGATAAAACAAGGAAGGTAAAAGAGGTAGCACTTAACGACTGACCAATTACATAAGTGTTGTGTCGTGGCCGAGCGGTTAAGAGCCCCGAATTCAAGCTCTGGTGTTTCTGTTCAGCAGAGTGTGGGTTGAAACCCCCAGCCATGACACTTGTGTCCTTAAGCAAGACACTTAACCATTGCTTCGTCCTTCGGATGGGACGTAAAGCCGTTGGTCCCATGTGTAACGCATGTAAAAGATCTCAGTGCACTTATCGTAAAGAGAAGGGGTTCGCCCCGGTGTTCCTGGCTGTGGCTGCTGAATGCGCCCTAGCACCTTGTAAACCTTATAAGGTGCTACATAATTTGGTCTCAGAATTCATTACTTCAATAACCTACCTTTCTGAAAGTTTGTATAATAAAATGATACTAAGCGCATTGAGTAGCTTGTTAGGTAGACGTGCGCTATATAAGACTTGGATATTATTATCATTATTATTATAAGAACATTTCATGATGAAGTACATGTAGTTGTTGCTACGAAAGCTTGTGCAGTTTTTTTAATTTAATTAGTTCGTCATTAAGTGCTACATGTACCAATACCTTCCTAATTTCAAGGGTGCTACCAATTTTGTAGGTTCATGAATTACAACATTTCATATTGGTGTATTCTTTGAATTATGTAATCAGTGACCGGTATACCAAACCACACTCTGATGACTACACCACCAGAGCCCAGTTTCATAGAGCCGCTAAGCACAAACGCTTGCTTAGCATCAAATTTCTTCCTTGATAAAAACAGGATTACCAATCAAGTTTTCATTTGTTGCATATTGCCTGTTACTGGTTTTCAGCTGTTGTTTGCTTACCTTGAAAATCACGTTGAAATTTTGTTGGTAATCCTGTTTTCATAAAGGGAAACATTTCATGCTAAGCAAATTTGTGTGCTTAGCAGCTCTATGAAGTTGGCCCCAGAACTTTAATTCCATGCTCTAAACCACTCGGCCTTGACAGTCTACTGTTAGGCGATCTCTCAGTAACAAAATAAACTGCCCTTTCATTTGCACGCATTGCGTACTTCGCAAAACGTATGACCGACACATGGAGTTTGGCCCAAGGCGTTCATAACACTACATACATGTAGTCTCGGTTCGAGACGGTCTTGGTGATTTTATTCCACGATCCACGGTCAGCATACAACGCGCAATACACTACCCACCCCACCCACACACACACCCAGCCGTCCGTCCGCACAGCCATGAAGCGCTATAGCCACACAGCGCTATCAGCCACACTACACTTTCAGCCACACAACGCTATCAGCCACACAACGCTATCAACGATAGCGCTGTGTGGCTAGCGCTGTGTGGCTAGCGCTTCATGGCTGTGCGGCGGACGGCTGGGTGTGTGTGTGTGGGTGGCGTGGGTAATGTATTGCGCGATGTATGCTGACGTGGATTGTGGAATAAAATCACCAAGACCATCTCGAACCGGCGAGACTAAACACTACATAGAAAAAGACATTCATATGACTCCAGTGAACTTACCACAATACAAGAGATGACAACACAGCATGCAAACAATTTCCACAACTGAATAAATCTCTCTCTAATCGTACTATAATTACAAATCCCTTCCAGGCTTTACACCAAAGATGGCCAACAATCCTTATCTCTATTGTCAGAAAGAGGAAATCCATGTGCTTTCAAAATTCAACAAACACCGTCCCCCCATTCGCAGCGCGTGTCATTGCATGGAAGTGTTATTTCACAGTTTAGGATGTACAGGAAAACAATAAAAAACTGTCCTTGAGCGGCATGCTTCCCTGTTAGTGTTAGAATGATTAGGTAACAGTGTTTAGGGAAAATAAACAAAGCAGGTGCTACTAGTAACCGGGTTATTAAACGTGTGATGACTCGCGTTGTTTTAATTGCGGACAATGGTGGGCGGGGTTGTCATGAATAGCAAGATGAATGATGATGAATGGGGATCATGAGATTTTGTGGTTTGAACAAGAAAATATTGAGGCTATAGAGATGCTAACAAAATGGATGTTAAATCTTTATGTAGATCAATGCTGTCAGGGCTTGCCCTTAACATTTTCAGTGATTATAGCAGGACCAGTTAGCTTGTTATTTCACTGGTCCCCCAGCTTTTTCACTGGTCATCATTCATGTCATATTATGTCATCTAGTCTCAGCCTCGCAGTTTGTTACACAGCTGGCACAGTGCAAAATAGGAGTGTTCCGGCTTTGTCACAATGTGCCAAGATATTTGACCTATTTTTTTTTTTTTTTTGAATGGCAACTTCGCCCCCCCCCCCTCGAACCAGAATTATGTCTTCAGGAAGTTTCAAAAAAGTGTATGCCAAGATATTTGACCTATTTTTTTTTTTTGAATGGCAACTTCCCGCCCCCCCCCCCCCCGAACCAGAATTATGTTTTCAGGAAGTTTCAAAAAAGTGTATGCGCAAACGCATTGATAAAACAACTGCAAAATATGCTCCGACTTTTCACGTTTTCACCAACAATAAGTTCATACTGGAATTAGTCAATTACAAAAACAAGATACAAATCAAAACTCACAAGGTGTAAAAAAAAAAAAAAAAAAAAGCCACCGAGAAAATACACATTTAAAGGAACACGTTGCCTTGGATCAGTCCAGCTGGTCTTTGAAAAGCATTGGTAATCATTTGTTGTGAAATGCATGGGTAGAAAAATGTTGTAAAAGTGGAATACAATGATCCACAATAACATGCCGCGAAATTGCGTGGTTTTCCTTTTACCTCATCGACTAACAAGGTCGGCCATTTATGGGAGTCAAATTTTTGACTCCCATAAATGGCCGACCGTGTTAGTTCGCAAACCAAAAGGAAAGCCACGGAATTTCGAGGCAAATTTTGTGTGGATCATTGTATTCTACTTTTAAAACATCTTTCCAACCATATGCATTTTTATTTTATAACAAACGATTACAAATGCTTTTTATAGACCAACTCGTCCGATCCAAGGCAACGTGTTCCTTTAAAATCAGTTTCTATACACTAATTTAGCATTTACACTCCAGAAAATTGTTGAACGAGTTTGTTTTTATTCATTTTAGTTTTACTCATATACACCGATATGTGTTAGCACTGTATACTCAATACTTTCCCGAGTTAGTTGGTAAGACACTGTTCTCGAATTGCAAAGATCATGGGTTCGAATCCCACGGAAGTAATATGCCTGGTTTTTTTTTCACAGAACTTGGGTAAAGTACCGAGTATACAGTGCTAAACACACATAGTTGTATGGGTAAAACCAAAACGAATATTCTTTATCCCCGATGCAAATTTTACATCAATTAAAGTTTTATTTTATTTTTATGCCTCAAATATATTTTAATGTAGCCCACACTTGCCCCCCCCCCCCCCCCACCTCAGCCCCACCATTACATCCACTGCAAAACTCATCCAAGATCCACGACACAATACTTTTCAATACACACAGTTAGTAAACAGTAAATATTTTATTTACATCATCCGAGTTTCGGGCTCAAAATGTTCAGGCCTGTAACGTAAAATGTTAAAAATATAAAAAATACAAAAATGATATTATGTTATGTTAAAAGACATGCTCAATGGTATTATTTTTTTACCCAAAAGTTGTTATTATATTAAAACATGCACATAGACCTGCTAGAATAACAAATTTAAGTTGGAACCATTTTTGAAAATGTTTAAAAGGAGAAAAAGACATAGAGTATGAACTCATACATGTCATGGATTCAGAAATATTGTGAAACATTAAATAATTAAAGCTATTTAAAAGCACAGACAAGTCTTGCTTAGCAGAAACTTGTTACCAGCCGACTTGCCATAAAGGTTTATAATGTTGCAACTGGTAACCCACTCATTTTTTGATTAGCAAAGAAATTTCCCAAGCTAGTGTTTTCTCCTAAACAGCTTTGAAATTGGGCCAAGATAACAATAGGGCTGGAAAGGCGATAGGCCCCAAAATTTGTGCAACCAGGGTGTTTTTTTCTTTTATTATTTTCTTGCATCTTCAATGACCAATTGAGCCAAAATGTTCACAAATTTGTTATTTTCTGCATATGCTGGGATGCATAAAGTGAGAATACTGGTCTTTAGAGGCAGTGGACACTATTGGTAATTACTCAAAAGAATTATTAGCATAAAACCTTACTTGGTGACGAGTAATGGGGAGAGGTTGATACATGTAGTACAAAACATTGTAAGAAATGGCTCTGTCTGAAGTATGTAACGTAGATTTAGAGAAAGGAGTAATTTTCCATGAATTTGATTTTGAGACCTCAGATTTAGAATTTGAGGTCTCAAAATTAAGCATCTTAATGCAGAAACCTTCGTGTGACAAGGTTTTTTTTCTTTCATTATTATCTCGCAACTTCGACGACCAATTGAGCTCAAATTTTCACAGGTTTGTTTTTTATGCATATGTTGAGATACACCTAGTGAGAAGACTGGTCTTTGACAATTACCAAGGGTGTCCAGTGTCTTTAACATACCAAAACTGTCCAGTGCCTTAAATGATGGTCGATGGTGAGTGTCGTTAAATTAAAATAAAAATAATTCTGGTAAATTAAAATGGGTGTTAATGAAAGATACCATGCATTTCATGACTCTGAATGAGGTGTTAGACCGTGTTAGTGCGTGATGAAAACAAAGTTGCAAATATTCAGTGGCGATCAGAACACCTCTGGACTCACAGATAGTCGTTGAAGTCCTCGTCGTTCTCCTCGCCGGTGTCCCCGTACTTCTTGACGCGACTGCTCTTACGAATACTGATGCGTCGAACCAGCCCATTCCGGTTCACCGCATCTTTGAACTTGCTCCACTTCTTATGTTTGTGTTTACCGTCTGCCATTTTCTCTGAGAGTTTTTTTTTTGCGTTACTGGTGTTTTAAATCCTTAATTTACAACGCAGCTGACAAAGGAGGCTGATGATTGGATGGTGACGATGATGACACTCATCTAATGAGGAATGCGATTGGTTTATGAAAAATGCTGATATTCAAAAACTCGCATCCAATGATATATGAACAAAATCTGATCATGCTACACATGTAGCTGCAAGTTGATTATACACTCAAGTTCCTGGTGTTACACTAACATTTGTTCATCACTTAATAACAAAATATATAATGGTTGTACCAGAGGTTGTCAATCATACAAAAACTGAAAGTTAAAGTTCTGTAAACTTTTCGTATAGTCCAGGCCTTGCACAAAATGAAAGATGGCCCACGCTCAAGAACAACAACTATGACAGCACATGTCGGAAACGCCTGGCACTGGTAAGGACTCGATCTTTGCATAAATGTATGGTGGAGTCTGGATGATCGAAGCAGCATTAGTAGGGTGCCCTGAAGAGCATTTCCTCTGGGGGCTGATATTGGCTCGGAAAGGAAGCACAGGTTAAACAATTTGTGAATTTAGAGTTTTAGGATTGAGTTTGCTGGCCTCGGGGAGTCAGAGGGACAATCAAACCCACTTCCTGATGGTTATCTAGTACTGATCCCACAGACGGTACGATGTAGTGGTGGGATTCACTCATTGGTTGATTGGTCATTGTGCACTACTAGATGAACATGTACAAAATTAAACAGAAAAACGTACATGATTTTTTATTAATTGTTTCCAATCCAGCGCATACATAAAGGGACTTAGCAGTGATATGGACTTCACCAATGCGTTTTTTGTTATTATGCTGAATTTTTGTGAGTTGTCGTTGGGAGGAGGTTTTACTACATAGTTGTTTATTTCTGGTAATGAAACCAAGGATGCATCATACCCTAAGTCATTTTAATCACTATAATGTGTAGCTGGCAAGCCTGAGGAAAACTGTAAACAAGGGTGCTTGCTACAGTATGTTCTAGTTTACGGTTGACCAGAACCATGGCACAGGGCGTAAACCCTAGCCCTGTCAGCCTTTCACGTTCAAATTTTACACTACAGTGGCGTCCTGGACTAGAGGGTCTTATTTTGGAGCAAATTTTTTTTAAAGCTTCATTACCCGGGCGAACTTTCACATTGTCCCTGCCTATGTTTCTATTCCACAGGGCTCTGGTTGCTTCAAGAATACCCCGGCCCAAAAAGTTGTCAATGTTGCTTGAAAGTTTTTTGCCCCAACTTTTACAGAGACTGTGTCTGTTATAAAAATGAGTGCAGCACCAGGACTGATACTTCACGGAGGCAACGAAGGCGATTGCCTCCGTGTCCCCTGGTCATTGCCTTGGTGCCCTTGAAATGCTCCAGTACAAACTTGCAATTTCATCATAGGGAGCCCTTTACCAAGAAGAAAATGCCTTGGTGCCCTTGCCCTTTCGAAAACGAAGCATACAGCCCTGCATCACAACACTGAATTTGACCTTTACCACTTACCCCCAATCCAGAGAAGGGGTGGCCATTCCCCGGGGTACGCCCATTTTCCAGGGTAGATCAGTGGTAAAGTGATCCAAGAAGTGTGAAAGGGCCAGCAGTTATTATCCATGGCTGGCCCCAGGGAATACTCTAGTGTGAAAAGGGATATACACAACCTCAATCCCAGGGGCGATCGATTTCGCCGCGCCATTTTTTCCCAGCATGCCTTGTTCGATCATAACCCCTGGAATTTGAATCTAGCACATTTTAATGAGCGCCTGTAATTAAATCCTCTCTACGCGCGCACGCATGTCTTTCGTCTCAAAGAATGTTTTTCTTTTCCTTTTTTTTTAAACGCGTCCGTGCCATAAAAAACGCTAGCGTGATCAACATGCAAATATCTTAAAGTTACGCACACTTTACATCTAATGCATAACCAATTTCCTGAGCCAATCAGCATTGTTTCTCAATACATCCCTTCCAGGGGTTAGTGACGAGAGGTACGTATCGATACGGCGCGCTGCCCATGGTAGCGAGGCTGGGATATACATTGTAGATGCCATCTTTAAAGAGGGGTCAAACTCAGCTTTGTGATGCACTCATTTTTTAACAGACACAGTCTTTGTAGAAGTGAGGGAAAATCTTACGGCTAACTACCAGGATGCTTGAATCCTTACAAAAAACTGTTAGTGAGTAGTAACTTCATTTTTGTTTAACGAAACTTTAGAGACTTCTTCACTTTCTTAAAGCTCTTTAAAAAAATATTTGTCACTTTACCTGCATATTATTATAAATGTCAAGACGTCGCTTACCTTCAACTGGCTTTCCTTTGGTGCTGCAGATCTCAACACCTAGTTACAGTCCTGGGACCTATTTAAATTAAGGGAGAAAAAAAAGTCAATTATAAGCAATGATATACTGGTTTTATGTGTTTGATACTGACTGGCGAAACCTAACTGAAAGTTAATTTAAATACAATGTAAACCATGCTTTGGGAAAAAAAGTTTGGAAAAAAAAAAAAAACACAAAACACAATAGATCGACAGAGCTGTTGATGACCCAGGTTATCTTTAAGAAAACATTATATTCTAAAAGAAATTAAATGCCAAGGCTAAAAAACAGGGTCGAGGTAATTTCGGTCTAATCAGACTTGGTGCAGGTCAAGGCTTTGCTCGTAAACACATAACACAACTATTTATCAACCCTGTACACCAAGGCCTTTTCTTTGTTCTCCAATTGTTTTTATTTATTTATTTATTTGACGAATGTCACTAAATGATTAGAACAATGATATTGCTATCCTATCCGGATTTTCTGCAATATCTCAAAAGCGCAACCACCTGGAGATTTTCACATGCGCTTTTGGTTTTGTTATCTTTCTTTGTACTGTTCATCTCATATTGTACTATTTTACAACATGAGTATGAAATAAATGTCTTTTTGAATGAAGGGAAAGATAGGATTGAAAGTCAAACGGTATACATTCCCATTAAAGGGTCTATGTAACTTTTGTAGGACAAAAAACACAATGTCCACAGATTTACACTAAACTTACATAGTTTGAAGATAATGTGAGTAGAAAGCTTCCCTGAAAATACTACATGCTGAGGTGCTGTAGTTTTTGGGTAATGAGTAAAACAATGTCATGAAAATAATTTACAAACGTATTTTTATGATATTGTTTTTTCTCAAAAACTACAGCACCTCAGTAAGTAAGATTTGAAGGGAAGCTTTCCACTATCATTATCTTCAAACCCTGTAAGTTTAATGTAAATCTATGGACCTTTTGAAAAAGTACCCAAATCCTTTAAAGGAACGTTACAGAATTGGTAAGAAACAAAATTTGTGGCGATCACAGATTTACATAAAAATTACACGGTCTAATGATGATGATAGTTGAAAACATCCCTTGTAATATTTCTGTCTGTCTGAAATTTCATATTTGATGAGAAATAAATAATCTAATTTCGCTTTTGGAGTTTATCGCTCACTGAGCATTTTATTCATTTTTGTTTTGGCATCGATGCATTGCAAAATTTGTAACCGCTTTTTCACTATTCTTCCCTTTTGTCAATGCTACAGACACTCATCAATAGATGAATAAATCTGTAAACGGACTTAATACATGGATAATTAGTTGTGGAAATGGTCTCTTTATCATGCTGTGTTTTGAAGGACAGCATGACCTATGACCCAGATGTTTTCCCACTTCTCGTTAGCAAAAAGGAAAGAACGTGATTGATTTTTAGAAAAGTTAATTTCCTCCCATCTTTTAGGTTCCAATAAAGGCAAAATCAACCAATGGGCATTTAATTTCATCTATGAGAGGGCATTGACATAATATGTCAGTTTGCAAAGGGCACTTCTAATTCTTTAAAGGAACACGTTGCCTTGGATCGGACGAGTTGGTCAAAACAAAAGCGTTTGTAACCGTTTTTTATAAAATGCATATGGTTGGAAAGATGTTTTAAAAGTAGAATACAATGATCCACACAAGTTTGCCTCGAAATTGCGTGGTTTTCCTTCTACTGTGCGAACTAACATGGTCGGCCATTTATAAATGGCCAACGTGTTAGTCGACAAGGTAAAAGGAAAACCACGCAATTTCGAGGCATGTTTGTGTGGATCATTGTATTCTACTTTTACAACATCTTTCTACCCATATGCATTTTATAAAAAACGGTTACAAACGCTTTTCAAAGACCAACTCGACCGATCCAAGGCAACGTGTTCCTTTAAGTGATATTAGGAAATTTTGAAAGGGGAACAATAGCAGAGACCAAAGAGACAACATACATAGGCAATGGCCTCTATGACCACATTGTAATTCCAGGCCTCGTTATTAACAATTTGTCACAGATCTTAAAGACAGTGGACACTATTGGTAATTGTCAAAGACCAGTGTTCTCACTTGCTGTATCTCAACATATGCATGAAATAACAAACCTGTGAAAATTTGAGCTCAATCGGTCGTCGAAATTGCGAGATAATAATGAAAGAAAAAACACCCTTGTCGCACAAAGTTGTGTGCTTTCAGATGCTTGATTTCAGGACCTCAAATTCTAAACTTGAGGTATCAAAACCAAATCCGTGGAAAATTACTTCTTTCTCAAAAACTACCGTCACTTCAGAGGGAGCTGTTTCTCAAACTGTTTTATACCATCAACCTCTCCCCATTACCTATAATCAAGAAAGGTTTTATGATAACAATTATTTTGAGTAATTACCATGAGTGTCCACTGCCTTTAAAGCCAATGGACACTTTCGGTAAACAGTATTATCCAACGCCCACACTTCGAGTACCACAACTTTTACATGTATATAAAATAACAAACCTGTGAAAAATTTAGTCTCAATCGATCATCGGAGTCGGGAGAAAAGAACGGGAAAACCCACCCTTGTTTCCCCACGTTTCGCCGTTTCATGACATGTGTTTAAAATAAATCCGTAATTCTCGCTATCGAGAATTGATACTGTTTTATTGTTTTCTCAAAAAGTAAAGCATTTCATGGAATAATATTTCAAGAGAAGCCTTTCACCATTACCTTCTGTAAACCCTGTAAATTATTTGTAAATCTGTGAACTTTTAATTTTGTTTCTGTACTGAAAGTGTACAAGGGCTTTAATGAGCAATCAAATCAGGCTTATTTTGATTGTGACTATTAAAATTAGTAATGGTACAAAAACTGTAAGCAACCAAATTCTGAAAATCTGCTCCAAGTTCTCAAACAAACATAATCTACCCAGCAATTCTACAAATGATGTTACCGCAAACCAATTGTGTGGTATTGACCCCTTGCATGCGCGTCACACACGGCGAGGTTTTATGAAAAGTGTCCACTGCCTTTAATGAGCAATCACTGATGACACGTGGCGACTGATGACACGCTCACCATGTTGGTGGTCAATAGGCTTACGTGTAAACGTCGCGTCACCTAAAAATACGCACTTCACTGAATGACACATGATGACATTGACCACCAAAATGGCGCATCCAAGATTATTCTGATGATGACGTCAGGTGAAATGGGTCAATACTAATGTAATTCTTGACTTTGAAAGTTCATATATAAATATTTCTCTTCTCACACACACCATGAACACTGTCTGTGACTATTTTGTCATCAGCTCTACATGTACCAATCCTGTATAATGCATATTTTATATGTACCTTTACATTTTTCTTGACAAGACTTCACTTTATGTAACTGACATACATGTACAGTATATCCTTGTCATTTGATTGGTGGAACTTACTTCATGTGACATTCACTATTACTCCCATCTGCACCGGCGATCAAAAAGACCTATTCGCCCATGGGGAATAGCAGTTCCCATTCAACAGTTAGGACCATCCTTGTTCCCAATGCGCCGCTGCTAAAACAAAGGAGCACCTGTGCAAAAGGTTGTGATCCGATTTGTGCATTGTTGCCGCTACACGACTCTATATGATTTTTTTTGGTTGTCAGTAATTTGTGTGATTTTTCATAATGTTATACTTTTAAAATGAATCAAATGACAAGGATCTATAAAACAAATATTGAGTGGCTTTAATTCGTGGAATGGAAGGAATATTATCGCTCGGTAAAACTTGGACTGTTCCATTTTGTTTACCTTGCAATAATATTCCTCCCATTCCACTCTGAGCCACTCAATATTTGTTTAATATCAACCTTGGTTACAAGAAAAATAAGTATGGTAAGCAATATAGTCTTCAAATACTAATTATTTACTCTGAAAGTACTCAGATGTAAAAACATAAACACTGTCTGTGATTATTTTGTAATAGACTTCACTACATCTTGATTATAAGAAAAGGAACAGCGGGATATAGGGGCAATATCTGTTTACTGCCCACACTGTCGCCACTCAGGAAGACCACAAATCCAACCACAACTATTTAAAGGGCCTGTTACAACAACAACAACAACAACAATAGTTTAGGGGAGAAACTGTTGACCAGCAACTCTTTTTTGCCCACTCGGAGGAATTCTCCAACATCTTTCATTTTGCAAAGAGCACTTCCATTGGAAAATCTTAAAATCAAAGGGAAACTTTTGAAGGGGCACTAAGGCAAAGACCAGGGGCAACGGAGGTACATGTACATGTGTGTATGGCCTGCATGTAATTCCAGGCCTGACACGCACACTGTACACAACAAAATGAATAACATTAAAGCCATTGGACACTTTCTGAACAGAACAAAAATTAAAAGTTCACAGATTTACAAATAACTTACAGGGTTTACAGAAGGTAATGGTGAAAGGCTTCTCTTGAAATATTATTCCAAGAAATGCTTTACTTTTTGAGAAAACATAAAACAATTATAAATTCTCGGATTTATTGTAAACACAGTCATGACACCCACGGCGAAACATGCGGAAACAAGGGTGGGTTTTTCCACCTATTTTCTCCCGACTCCAATGACCGATTGAGCCTTAATTTTCACAGGTTTGTTATTTTATATATAAGTTGTGACACACAAAGTGTGGGCCTTGGCAATACTGTTTACCGAAAGTGTCCAATGGCTTTAAAACAAACATCTAATCCATTTGTAAGAATCTTGAAGGATCCTACTCTTTAGGAAAACTTGGTGCTATTAAAAAATTAACAATGAAAGAACAAAATTCTATTGCGATGAGAATATTAGGTTTATTCTGGAACATTTTTATGAATCTTGAGGGCTCTAAAATAACAACCTCCCATTAGAACAACTCAGTGTTGTTAACAATTTATAGTACAAAAAATATATTTATATTGTGGTGAGGACTTTAGGTTTACTGGAAAATTTTAAAGAATATTGAGGGCTCTAAAAAGACTTCCCTTCAGGACTGCTAAAAAACAGTTACATGTATTGTGATGAGAATTACAGGTTTACGGTACGATTAAAAAACAAATCTTGCAGGTTTTTATTTTTAAAGTTCCTTTCTTCCAAGACTCGTTTTTGTTATATAAAAAAATAACAACTAAAAAATTACCTTTGTGATAAATATTTTAGGTTTACTGAAACTATATTTTAGGTTTACTGGAACTTTTTTTTTTAAATATTGCAGGTTCTAAAAAGTAACTTTCTTTTAAAACTTTTAAAAATTAACAATTATACAAACCTCTATTGAAATGAGAATTGTAGGAACATTTTGATGAAGTCATGAAGGTTCTAAAAAGTACATTCACTTTAAGATGGCTGGGAACCCTTCCCTTTCCTTTAACCACAGCGGGGTATCTTTGATATAACCACAAGTTACTATGGCAACTCTGTCGTGGGTTGTCTCACCGCAATACTGACTGGAGCAACACCCCCTTAATTGCTTCTGAAGTTTTTGTGTCCCAGGTCCAAGTGAGATTATTATTTGTCAAGCAATTGTCTTTATGACTGACAACACTTTTAAAAGGCCACTTTGTATGAAATAACAGTGGAGGAAAAGGTGAACAAATTTGATCTCAAAGACATAGTAATATAATAATAATATATAATAATAAAACCATTCTTATATAGCGCATATCACCGTGAGGTCCCTATGCGCTGTAAAAGGAAATCAACAGTTATTGTACAAAGTAAACAGATATGTTTTCAACCGGGTTTTGAATTGTTCTGATGTCTCAGCCTGTTTAACAACCTCTGGAAGACTGTTCCATAACTGAACTGCTGCATATTGGAAAGAGCGGGAACCGTACGACTTGGTTTTGATAACTGGGGGGTCAGAAGGGATTTATTTGAAGATCGCAGATTCCTGGTTGTTTTGTACTCCTGAACTAAGCTTTGAAGATAAACAGGGGCAATCCCAAAATAAAACGGCATTTTGTAAAGCAGTTAAAAAAGGTCCTTGTCACCAAAATCGTGCAGCATAGTTGCTTTTAGGCACCAATCGTAGCTAAGCACAACAAAATATGTTTCCCAAAATAAGGGTGCAAGCCAAAAATACCTTTCATGTACACTGTACAGTACAATCTGTAACTTGTGTCCTGCTAATTTTTGCTTAGTGTAATCTATAAGCAGTATTTTACTTTTCTGCTTAAAGCCGCTCTCTGCAATTTGATGTAAGACAAAAATTGCTTTTAAAATAATTTTCCGCGTTGAGCAAAAAATATCAAAAATACCAGTCACAAATGGTATTTCGTTTGGTAACCTTATAGACCTTAATGCGTTGACGTCATCCAGCAGCCATCTTAAAGGTAAAACGGTGACGAAACAATCCAAACGCACAGATTTGTACGCGCGACACACAGGATTGGCCAATGAACAACCTCCTTTTGACCTCTAGGTGAGGGCGCCCTACTGAAATGTTGTCATGTGCATAAGGTCTATTCTGGTAAGCATCTTGCTGAGCTAAGCTACTGTTTGTGCTGAAGCAACTCTATGACGTAGGGTCCTTGTGAATGAATTATGACAGCGATATCTTAAAGGTCATACATTTTAAGTGCCAGCAAATTGATTGTTCGAACACTGAGTCATCAAGTTGTGCAGGGTCCATTGTTTTAACAAGAGGTAACTAACATCACCTTTTCACAGAAAGGCATTGTTCTAGGCCTATTGTGTTTTTTTTTTTAACAAACAACTTTTACAGGAAGCTTCGACATCAACCAATTGAGGCTCATATTACAAATCTGTAAAACTGCTGTACAAACCGTCAAAATTTGCTGCATAAACCGTCCACATTAAAACATCAACATCTACAAATCCCTTACAAATGACATTTGTAAGGGATTTGTAGATGTTGATGTTTCATTACATCACTCAAGCTTGGTGTAAAATTTCACCCAAAACTCAGAATCAAAAAATAAACATCATCTTTCCCCTCTCTTTGGTCATAAAATATCACAGTTAGTACATAGAGCTCCGGTCTGTTAATCTGCAAGTTATTGGTTCAAATCCCACTCTCGGCAATTTTTCTTTGTTCAATCAAAATTGCTATTTTAAATAAAGATCTAAACGCAGTGAGGTAATAATATTCACTTAAAAAAAAAAAAAAAAAAAAAACGCTGGTCGTGAGTCAATAGAATCACCGTTCTCTTGCCTGCGTTCCATTACAAGTCAATTTCAAAGCCCTGAACTGTCAAATTAAAAAAATGTAATACCCTTCTCTTCGTCTCTCAAGTACATAAAAGAAACAGTCATATTGGGTCAGTGGCTACTGTCGTCATCAGCCGACCAATAACGCAAGGTGATTACAATTTATACTTCAATGATACGATTCCGTCAAGGATCTATTATTAAACAATCACTAGACCGTACGCCCATGACTCAAGCTCAGTCCTGTTTTACGCACGCAGTCATGTGCGACTCAAGGCAGTACTACGGTTTGTCATAGTTTCTACGGTGGGTGCTAGTACGTTCGGTGCTAGTATGTGCACTGATACAACACTTGATACTAGATTGTACACTGCTAATTAAGTTACAGATGTACAGGTGGGTCTACAGGTCAGCATTCTCCTACATTGTACATCACGCGCCGATCGGCTTAAATACACTGGACACTATTGGTAATTGTCAAAGACCAGTCTACTCACTTGGTGTATCTCAACATATGCATGGTCGTTGAAGTTGCGAGATAATAATGAAAGAAAAAACACCCTTGTCACACGAAGTTGTGTGCTTTCAGATGCTTGATTTCGAGACCTCAAAATCTACTTTGTAATTCTGAGGTGTCGAAATCAAATTCGTGCTAATCATCATTTTGGGTAATTACCAATAGTGTCCAGTGCCTTTAAATCCCTTCATAATTTCTTAAATAATCAGGAATACAAACAACTCTAAGGCACTGGACACTAACGGTAATTACTCAAAATAATGATAGCATAAAAACTTAGGTAACAAGCAATGGGGAGCTGTCGATTTAGTATAAAACATTGTAAGAACCGGCTTCCTCTGAAAGAATATAGTTTTGAGGAAAGAGGTATCTTCTCACTCGGATAATTATCCTTTTATTATGCATCTGAAAGCACACAAATTTGTGCAACAGGGGCATGTTTTCTTTTATTACTCTCTTGCAACTTCAATGACCAATCGAGTCTAAATTTTCAAAGATTGTGTACTATAGTTAAATGCATATGTTGGGATACTCCAAGTGAGAATACTGGTCTTTCACCAATTGAGTCCAAATTTTCAAAGATTTCTTAATAGTTATATGCATATTATGTTGTGATACACCAAGTGAGAATACTGGTCTTTGACAATTACCTTTATACGGTGTTCGGTACCTTTAAATCTGCCAGAGACATAATTGGTATGAAGAGATTATAGATAAATGAATGAGTACTAAAGCCCAAAAACTTGAGCCCTAACGGCTCACATTTTAGGACTCATCTGAGAAAAGACTCACCAATAAATATCAAACAAAACTCAACTAGGTTATTATGTGGAATGTCAATTGAAAATTCCAATGACAAAAGTTAGTATGAAAGCAAAAGAAAAAGCAGGGATCACAAAACTTGTCAAATGAAAACACAAGAAATCTACACAAACATAATGGATCTGTTATGACAGCGACCAAATACCTTGAATTTGCTTTGGTTTCACATTGAATCATTTCACTTTTTAAACCACTTCATGTTGAACGAGGTGTTTAAAAGCAAAAGAACATTTTTTGACAGATTTATGGCAGACATTCTTTAGCACCAGGGAAAACTTGTTTTGTTACGTCATTCGATTCCATACAGATTAACAAAAGGTTAGCATGCCTTCACACGTGGTTAGCAGCGCTATGAAATGGAAACTGGCGCACTAAGCATGCACAAAACCAGCCATTAAGCAGCTCTATGAAATTGGGCCATTAGCAGAAATGTTTTCGCTTACTGTAATGTAAGTATTCCACAGGTTAGCAAAATATTTTTGCTGGAGTGATTACTCAGGTTAAATCCTTTCATTGTCTACACAGCAAGTGTTTACGTGTTTACGTATTGTACTGTTAAATTTTCAGGGTTCACCTCCATGTACAAGCTGGCTAACAGAGAGAGGATAAAATGCAAAAATTGAATGCTGATTTGTGGAAATTTCGGCCGATAAGATTCTCTGTTTTTTCATAATTTCACAAAAGTTATCAAGAACCACTTATGTGCTCCAGTATGCATACATGTATTAGGGAATTGACTTGACACCAAGGTAAACACCAAATATTATAAACCATTCAAGTTTCAACTCAGCGGCGCGCCCTTTGGCCAAACTTTCAAAAATTGGGTCCTTATAATGCTCAAAGTTTTTAACCTTGAAGCAAGAAATGGTGATCGTCATGTGTGCAGAAGGAGGCAGTAAGCTGAGCAACAAGGATGAATTGAGACTTGACCTTGCCACTGCTGGGAACCAGGAAGAGTTTGGATCAGATCAGACCAGACCCATAAAGTGTGCCAAGAACGTCAGACAGAATGCCAAGTCAGACAGGAATACATATCACTAAAGACCCTGGACACTATTGGTTATTGTCAAAGACAAGTTTTATCACGTTGAGTATCTCAACATTTGCATAAAATCACAAACCTGTGTAAATTTGAGCTCAATTGGTCATCGAAGTTGCGAGATAATAATGAAAGAAAAAACACCCTGGTCACACAAAGTTGTGTGCTTTCAGATGCTTGATTTCGAGACCTCAAATTCTAAACTTGATGTCTCAAAATCAAATTCGTGGAAAATTACTTCTTTCTCGAAAACTACGTCACTTCAGAGGGAGCCGTTTCTCACAATGGTTTATACTATCAACCTCTCCCAATTACTCATTACAAAGTAAGGTTTTATAATAATTATTATTTTGAGTAAAAAAATTACCAATAGTGTCCACTGCCTTTAAATTACCCTGCTCCCACTTCAAACAACATTTCACTATAAAAATTTATGGAGCGTTTCGACTGACTGTCCTTGAACCATACAGAAAGTGGATGGTCCTTGCACTAATACTTAATATTACATTCCCACATGTACAGGTACACTGTACCTTACAAGGATGTCCAAATATCCCTTTAAAAAATAGCCTTTTCGCTTTTGGTAAGTCTACATATCTGGTTTGGTAACCCAAAGCAAACGCTAGAAATGTGACGAGGGCTTGAATTGCTACATGTAGTTGTTCTTAAATTTAAATAGAAGTGTGTCCTGTCTAAGCTTGGGCGATATCACGATATTATCGAAAATCACGATATTAATTTGGAAACGATTTCGATATCGGATGGATTTGGTTTTAATCGAAATATCGATATATCGGGATATATTGCAATATATCGCGATAATCGCGATAATCGCGATATATCCCAATATTGATTAAATATCGCGATGTATTTGCTAGCTGAGACATCTTGCACCCCATAGGTTTGGAGTAAAACCAGAAGAATAGGTCATTAGAACACCTCTCTTATGCTATGACTGTCTCTTCTACAACTTTCACTTGGAGTTTGAAGACTGATGATGTCAAATTTCAATAATCGCGATTATATCGAATATCGCGATATATTGTCGTCGATATATCGTGAATAAAATAAATCGATATCGCCCAAGCTTAGGTCCTTTCAATCTATGAATGGAAGGCAGGTGGACATTCCATGGGAGAAGTAATATCCACAGTGTATACAATGGATCACTAAATCTCTCGCTTACTAGCATACAGTACAACTATTCAACCTTTCTCCAGATGTTTCTACGTTTGTATTTGACACTTCAATTTGAATGACAGACATCATCTGGGAACCTGAAAACACCACTGAGTATCATTCCATCTTAAAGGTGTTACGTACATGTACAATGTATTCCTTCTTCCATGATGTACATGTACAAAAGACTACAATGTATCTTCTAAATTTCTTTTGCTTTCTCGGAGCATAGAGCAAGGAACTTTGAAGGGACATCAAGACCAGGGGCAACCTGGGCTATGGCCTTCTTGGCTTCCAAGTGCATTAATAATGAAGTTCACCTTTCTGTTCTTTCAAAGTCATTGTGCAAAAAACACATTGTATTTAAAAGCAGTGGACACTATCGGTAATTACTCAAAATATTTATCATCATAAAACCTTTCTTGATTACAAGTAATGGAGAGAGGTTGATAGTATAAAAAATTGTGAGAAACAGCTCCCTCTGAAGTGATGCAGTTTTCGAGAAAGAAGTAATTTTCCAGGAATTTGACTTCGAGACCTCAAGTTTAGAATTTGAGGTCTCAAAATCAAGCATCAGAAAGCATACAACTTCCTGTGACAAGGGTGTTTTTTCTTTCATTATTATCTTGCAACTTCGACGACCGATTGAGCTATAATTTTCACAGGTTTGTTATTTTATGCATGTTGAGATACACTGACTGTGAAGACTATAGTCTTTGACAATTACCAAAAGTGTCCACTGTCTTTAATAGCCTAATAATATTTTTGCACAATACTAGAAGCCCTTTTGGTTAGTAAGAAGTTCGCAACAGACAATCTTTCGTTTGTCAGACTTTTTTGACACGATAAGTCATGGACTTGCATCATGAAGGTAGAAATTGACTCATGCTTGCACCAAGCAATCAAATGTAATCACACTATTTTCCACAAGTACATGTACTGGTCATCCACAGTGTACACACACTCAAGAGTTTTATCTTTAAACAGGGTAGGCTCTTCTCAAGCTGTTTTGATTCGATTAGTCACCAACTATCAAGTCTTGTTACATTACCAATGTACTATAGTAGATAAATTCCACGATCTTCTTTAATCGCTGTAGTAGACTCCTCCTCAAGATGTTCTGATCTGATTAGTAGAGGCACTGGCTGGTAATCTGACACCGCATGAAGTGCCAGGCTATCAAGTCTCATCACATTACCAATGGAAGCAGCTGATGGATTACATGAATGGGAGGAGGCTACTAAGGGGCCATTCAGAATCATCAATGTTCAAAAATTACAACAAAAAATCTTTATTTTTAAAAATTGCTTTGACCAACCCACCCCAAGCCTGATACTGTAGTTCACGGAGGCAACAGAGGCGATTTCCTCCATGCCCCTGGTCAATGCCTTGGTGCCCTTGAAATGCTCCAGTAGAAGTTTACAATTTCCCTAGTACTGTAGGGTGCATCGGGGATAAAGAATATTAATTTTGGTTTTTAGAATATTAATTGGTTTTTAATGTCTTTGTGCTTATGCCCTTTCAAAAATGAAGCTTGTTCTTTACAGGCAGTGGACACTATTGGTAATTGTCAAAGACTAGCCTTAACAGTTGGCTACAGGCCTGCCACTCACCCAAAATTTGAATTTTTAAATAAACATGTACATTGTAGCCTCATAATTTAATTTAAACAATGATAAACAAAGTATGCCTCAAATGAACCAGATATTGAAGATCCAAAGTCTCCGACATCAGATTTTTTCAATCCTGGCTTACTAAACAACTTCAGTTTAGTCAGGAATGATGACAGTCTTGCCAGCTTGGCCACCTGGGTATTATTTTTGTCTTCTTCTTTTTCAATTGATTTATCAGATATTTTATGTATGCATGTTTTCAAAAGTAAAAGCTGAGGTTTGATTTTCAGTTATTTCTTTTGAACCACCAACCCACAAACTCGAAGAAAAAACGTTTTCTAAACATTGACTATTCTGAATGGCCCCTAAGTTTACGATGTCTTGTTGAAGAAACCTGATGATGATGCTGGCATCCAACGAACCAACCGTGATGAGAATGTCAAAGACCGTGACTGCCCAAAAATGTGTGCCTCGCACCGAGTGTTTAAAGGCACTGGACACCTTTGGTAATTTGTCAAAGACCAGTATTCTCACTTGGTGTTTCAAAACGTATACGTATCAAATTGCAAATCTGTGAAAATTTAGGCTCAATTGGTCATCGAAGTTGCAAGAGAATTATCAAAGAAAAAACACCAATGTTACACAAATTTGTGTGCCTTCGAATCCCTTAAATAAAAGGCGTCAGGCCTGAAGTAATATTTAAGTGAGAAATTACCATTTTTCTAAAAAAATACGTTTCTTCAGAGGGAGCAGTTTCGCACTATGTTTGATACTATCAATCAGCTCTCCAGTGCTAGTTACCAAGTAAGTTTTTATGCTAACAATTATTTTGAATAATTACCAAAGGTGTCCTGTGCCTTTAAGGACATGGTACTGCAATTACCAGTGGAAACATACCAGCAATGATTGTGATCTTTTAACATTTATTCAAGTCAGTTATTGATGTCAATCATCATGATAATTACTTCAATTTCAAATGTTATAAATTGATTGTAGTGTTTGTGTGTGTGCATTATTTCCAATTGCTTACATTCAAAACTAAGTGTTATTAGACTCAATTCTAAAACAAAACCTGTAGCGTTTCAAGCAAACATATTTTCCAGGGGAATTTTTCCACCACGACCATCTGGGCCCAATTTCATAGAGCTGCTAAGCACAAAAATTTGCTTAGCATGAAATTTCTGCCTTGATAAAAACAGGATTAACAGCCAAATTTCCACATGATTTTCAAGATGAGCAAACAACAGCTGAATACCAGTAACAAGCAATATGCAACAAATGTAAATATGGTTGGTAATCCTGTTTTTATCAAGGAAGAAATTTCATGCTAAGCAATTTCGTGTGCTTAGCAGCTCTATGAAATTAGGCCTAGTAGGCCCCTACACCACAGTTAATGTAAATCTGCAATCTTACCAATGTTTTGCATATATACCCGTTAAATCCAGCAAACATGAAAAGGCACAATGTTTGAGCATTTATTATTTTTAGTTACTGGGAGGCCATAATAGTTGTAACAGGTTGTAATGAAATGATCCCATACATTTACAATGATATGTTAGCATCTTACAAAGTGCTTTCTGATGCAGAACTTGGTTAGCATGGGTAGATTTAAAAAATACAAAATAAAATCTACAACAGAAAAAGTGTGAAAAATCACTGAAACAAATCTTCAGTTTAAGAAATTGATGTCATCGGACAACTTAACAAAACCAGCCCACTTAAATAAATGCTAATTTTAAGAGACAGAAATCTAAGAAAAATAAATAAGAAAATTTAAAAATTGTTTCTTTTGAAGAAAAAAAAATACCTTGAAATATTTAATTTAGATCATAAATATTGATGTCATCTTACATGTACTTTGAGAGAATAAAACTGGAAACATCAAAAAAATACTTTCTTTGTTTTAAGTAATCACTTTTCAAACTACTGCCCAAAATAAACTACCATGTAAAAAACAAAACCAAAAGGTTTCTGATGTTAGACACTTCAAGCACTTTTGGCGCAAAATTTAAAAAACAAACAGTTTATTTTACTCACTTTCTCTTGAAATGATCCCGAAAGAACTGACTCCAAATTTGTTCCCAAACAACAGCTGCAATACAGATGCACTAATTCCCAAGCTTGCCGTGGACAAACAAAGATTTCCGCTTTTGTTTTTTATAGAAAGTGACTGGCACGATTTCCACGTGAAACAGTACACAGACGTGTAAGGAAGTGAGTAGCCCCCTAAGAGACTCACCTCAACTCTGACCACCGAGGGAAGTGGCTTTCTTCATCTCTACATGCTGCAGCTGTGATGTGGTGGGACTACCTCATTTGCATATTGTGGGGCCATCAGCTGTCCATCATCATCAGGTTGCCTGTGATTGGATACTGGAAGTGAATATAGGGAATGGTGTACTGTCATGCATATTCATCATTATGGAAACGATCTAATTAACTATTGAACTAATTCTAAAATAGCTTACATGTACGAAAGGTAATAAATAACAGAGCTAACATCAACACATTTGTTTTACTATAGAGCTGCCAACATTTGCATCTTGCAATCGGGGATTTTGTACAACTACATGTAGGAAAATATTTTAAATTACAATTGAACGTTTTATAGTGAACATAGTTCTCATCCTGAGATTTTAGATTTGCTCATCAGGACATGGAAAGATTGGTTTATTTCCAGGGAAGCTTCAGGACAACCAGGAAGAGTTTGTGACTGTGGTTTTACTGGTACAGACGTGCACTCATGTACATTGTAACTGCTGGGAAAAGGGAGAGTGACTATATATGTTTTTGTTTTTCTACTTAAAAAAACAAAAGAAGAAAAAAAGGGTTATCAGATGATTCAACTGAAAAAAAAAACTGCTTGTTTGTTTACTGATCTTGGAATCTTTAAAAAAACAAGTTATTTTAGTCGGTCATTGAATACAAAAATAAATAATCCCAATATTCCAACAATAAACACAATTTTTATTTAGCACAACCATTTGCTTAGCATGATTTTTGCCTTGATAAAAACAGGATTACCAACCAAATTTCCTCAGGATTTTCAGGATAAGCAAACAACAGCTGAATACCAGTAACAAGCAAAATGCAACAAATGGAAATTTGGTTGGTAATCCTATTTTAATCAAGACAGAAATTTCATGCTAAGCAAAGTGTTGTGCTTAGCAGCTCTATGACATGGGGCCCTTGTCTTTGACAACCCAAGGGAGTCCTATGCCTTTAAAAGCCATACTACATCCGTCAGGTAAAAGTCAACAGGGGAACCCTGACAAGCTATAAAAAGAGGTAGGAACTAATGAACATTACGGTAATAAGTCACTTTGTGTCTCACTACAGGAAGCTGAAGAAAGTGAATAATGTTTAGTCATCTCAAGACGAGGTTTAAAGGAACACGTTGCCTTGGATCGGACGAGTTGGTCAATAAAAAGGGTTTGTAACCGTTTTTGTATAGAATGCAGATGGTTGGAAAGATGTTTTAAAAGTAGAATACAATGATCCACACAAATTTGCCTCGAAATTGCGTGGTTTTCCTTTTACTGTGCGAACTAACACGGTCGGCCATTGACGGGAGTCAAAAATTTGACTTCCATAAATGGCCGACCGTGTGAGTCGATGAGGTAAAAGGAAACCATGCAATTTAGAGGCATGTTTGTGTGGATCATTGTATTCTACTGTTAAAACATCTTTCCAACCATTATGCATTTTATAAGAAATGGTTACAAACGCTTTTCAAAGACCAACTCGACCGCTCCAAGGCAATGTGTTCCTTTAACGTACAAGTCACCGGACTAAACTCCCAACATTTACTAAGGGATAACAGCATAAGCCTTACAGGGATTATTCTTTATAAGATGGCCAGCCCACAAGGCTCCAAATTTACAATATTTCCCTTCATTTTGTTTCATTTAGTCTGGTTGTGAAGCCAAGGAAACTCTGAAAAGTGAACTCAGTCACTATACTAGTACCTAGCCAAGAACCTATTTAGAGTGAGGAAGGAAGTTTAAGTTTTGGACCACAGTGTGCTTAATAAAGCAGACTGCAAAATTGCTGGATGAAAGAGTTAGTTAAACATAGGCCTAAATGTATTTTGTCTTTTCTCTTTGCATTTTGATTCCAATCTTGTAAAAGACTTTTCTGATCCATTAAAATTGTTGAGCTGCATGCCCTGAGGACTAAGTTAAAGTCCTGAAGTAAAAATTCCTTTCAATCATTTAAAGGAACACGTTGGCTTGGATTGGTCGAGTTGGTCCCTAAAAAGTGTTTGTAACCGTTTGTTATAAAATGCATGGGTAGAAAGGTGTTGTAAAAGTAGAATACAATGATCCACACAAACATGCCTCGAAAATGCACGGTTTTCCTTTTACCTCGTCGACTAACACGGTCGGCCATTTAAGGGAGTCAAATTTTTGACTCCCATAAATGGCCGACCGTGTTAGTTCGCAGAGTAAAAGGAAAACCACGCAATTTCGAGGCAAATTTGTGTGGATCATTCTATTCTACTTTTAAAAGATCTTTCTATCCATATGCATTTTATAACAAACGGTTACAAACGCTTTTTATAGACCAACTCGTCCGATCCAAGGCAACGTGTTCCTTTAGGCCGTTTTCACACTGCATCTCTTATCCCTGCGGCATACAGTCTTGGGGAGGCCTCTGGAGTTTCTTTACCCCATGGTTACCCAGGCGCACGACCACACTGTCCCTTGCTACAGGTTTTAAATCAATGAGGTTCCGGCTGCACGTTTCAAGAATAGACGATGTGACCTATGTTTACTTTCAAACCGCCCTCTGTTGACAGAACACTGTATACGCCATGTTTCGCCGGCAAAAACGACGCGTCGTCACGGTAAGATTGCATACACTTTCTAGCTGGCTGCCAATACACAAAGGTTTTGCCCGGCGGTATGCGCGCGAATCATGTTATGGTTTTCGAGTGACGTCAGCAGAGGTCACATCGTCTATACCCCAGCTTTTTACCGCTTACCCCTACTCCAGAGCAGGGGTGGCTATTCGCTGGGGAATGCCCATTTTTTCGGGGCAGACAGAATGCAGACCAGGGGTAAAGCGACCATAGTGTGAAAAGGTCGGCTGTCATTCCCTGGGGCAACCTCAAGGATTAGAGCAGTGTAAAAAGGGCTATGGTGTGAAAGGACCGGTCATTACTACTCTCCAGGCTTTCTCCCGGAGAATAAAGTAGTGTAAAAAGGGCTTTAGACAATACAGACCTCCACTGATACTTCAGGGAGGCAACAAAGGCGATCGCCTCCCCATGTCCCTTAGTGCCCTTGAAATGCTCTTGAAAGTAGAAATTTACAATTTCCTCATAGGGTGCCCTTTACCAACAAGAAAATGCCTTGGTGCCCTTGCCCTTTCAACAACAAAGCTTACAGGACCTTAGTAACTATTTATTGCGTTCAGTCTTTCTGAAGTGTTGTTTAGGCAGTAATCATTCAAGTGCATCAATAACAGATGACCCTAGGTGCGCATCACACACATGCCATCCAAGCTTTCTCTTTGATCGAGGCTTGCTGTTGTTAGCGTTAGACCAGTTTTCTTCCTCCATGGTTAGACAAACCATAGAAAAACCATCTGTTCATCACTTCATGCCGACTGCAAAGCATTTTTTAATCAAACAGAATCAGGCATCTGTTTTTGTTGATGTCTTTTGATTAATGTCAGGTGGAAAGTATAAATAAACATTTTCTTTCTATGGAATTTTTCCTTGGTATCACCATCTGCGTCATGAATTTGTAAAGATTTATTACAACAATACTATATTGATTCCCATATAGAATAACGGGCCTACATACCTAGGCTAAACATGCACATTTTGTACATGTATGAAGAAATCACAGAGCGAAAAGTTGTAATGAATGTTCGTATATTTGGGGGGGGGGGGTTCCTACTTCCTAATCCACATAAAATAACACCAGTGTCAGTTTGTCAGAATACACAGAATGGCTATAGTTAAAAACATTGGTTGAAGGCAATGGTTAATTCATCCGAAACGCTATTTTGCAATTCAATGCAGTGTCACAATATCAGACTTTATTTTCCTCTTCAAAACAAATCAATGAGAACCCCATATCAAAAGAAGGTAATACTTTATTGTTTTCAATGTGACGGGAGTCAATTTTTATTAATAAAAGAAGCTTATTATTATTTTCTGGTATAAAAAGAAGTGCCCAAGTCAACTCTATCGCGTAAAGGATCATTTGCGAAGTGAGACGGGGAGCAGGTAGCGTAGTCTTCTCCTAATTTGATCCATGTACAATACAGGCCGTCTAAGAGAGTGCTGAACTAACTCCCTGCGAAACAGCATTTCTGATGATTTTAATCATCACCGGTAAAAAATCTACAAAAAAAATAACTTTCCAGAATACTTCTTTTAGTATCTTACCGTCTACAGTTTTTATTTTCAATACTCTTTTTCTCTAAAGAAAAAATCTAGGGGCGTACAACAGGTAAATGTACTCAGGCATCAACTGTGACCAAGTGGGGGACTGAGCATTGGACAAAAGTAACAACTGTAACAAGGACAAAGTGTGTATACAGCAAAATTGCTGGGTGCCGTGCCAGCCCACTTAGGGATGACCACAGCCAACCTCTAAATGGCTGTGTGAAAGAACACCCTCTCTCTCCCCCCCCCCCCCCACCAAAAGGCCTTCTCAAGCAATCTGTGCTAAATGGAGAAAACAGACACATCGTATCCAGACATTGTTGAAGATCCTTCTGAGTAATCAAGCATTGGGAATTAGTATCAAATAAGAAAGCCCACTCCAGAGAAAGAGGGAGAGTGTTGCGAGGCCGATTCTTCATCATGGACAGAATTTAACTGTCAATAATAGTTCATGGTGGGTAGACAGCAAGGCTTTAAGTTTAAATTCAACCTAGCCCGTAGGCCTGAGACCAGTGATAAATACATGTAGCATTGGGCCAGTAAAGTCAGGACTGGACAAGTCCAGCTGTCTTTTGTTCAAATGTTGACTTTCAGTCATGGTAAATCTCTTTTAGTTCTGTTGAGTATTGAGGAATTCTTACCCATAATACAAATGAGGTTTAAATCTCCTCTTAGTTCTTGTTTAGAAAAAAACAGATCAAATACAAACTGATTTGGGGTTGAACAATGACAAATTTACTAAACTGGATTTTAACCAACTGAAAACTGAGCGATCTACATAATTGTAGGTATGTTGGAAGTATCCCTAGTTTGTCAATATTTGGGGGTGCCAGAAGCCAGAAGTTATACAACCATTAACTGCCGCAATACGCGGTGGCGCATAGCCAGGGATCACACCCTGGTTTACAATAAAACCTGAGATGCGGCAGCAAGAAGCTCACCTTTTTTAAGGAGAGACAGATTAATCTGACGACACAACTACATTATGCACTTGTAGTTTACTTTCCTTCCCTCCATACTGAGATAAAAGAAGAACTGTTCTTGGGCCTGGTATCTCATTAAGATTAAAGAAAAGAGCATGCCATTTTCATTTTGCTGAAGGCATTTATTTCTAGATCCATTAGGGTGTCAAGGTTTACCAGCGAAAGTAGTGTACTTTGTCATACTGTACCATCTGTGACTGGTATCCTGCCAATTCTTGCTGGTAGAAGGTAGTTTTACATGAAAGCAATACTTTCTACTTTATAAATCAGCTCTATCCAATTGGGTCCTAGAGGTTTGGGATTGAGACCGAGACCTTAAAACCAGTACAAGTATCGGTTTATGGACGAATGCATACAGTATTGCACCTTCTCAATAACCGATGTCCTGCCAAAAGTAAAAGTATTGTGTGCCGGCACAAGACAGCTCTAGATCTTTTGTTTACAAAACAGCGTCCAGTATTTGTTGACAATCATTACTCAAATTCAAGCCATTGTTAGTCCCCGCTATTCAAATACGACTGATCCTAGATCTCATGCCCTACAACAAGGACAGAAGGATTAAAATCAATGAAGTGACAAATTTAGCAACACCTCAGGAGATAAATGGTGCTTGAAGCTTTGCATGGTGTGGAGAATAAGAGCAACTATAAATTAATATAGTTGGCTTGTGTCTTCAGGCTCCTGAAGACGAGCAGAGTATACTGTTCGAAACGTTACGACCAAACCGTCTCTTTTGAGAGCCAACACTCCCTCAAACGAGTTTGAACACATGGTTGTAATGTACCTGCAAATTTACTATTCATTTTTTAAGTTCCCTCTTACCTCAGGAGATGATACAATCTCTCAGTTCTTCTTACATACATTACAGTAGATCAGGGAAAATGTTTTTAAAGGTGGTTTAGCACAAAAATTTGCTTTATAGCGCAGACAACATCTGCTAAGCAAGATTGATAGTTCAGGCCTGTAAGCATCGTTTTCAAAAAGGCAAGGGCACCACGAGGCATTTTCTCCTTGGTATAGAGCACCCTTTGAGGCAATTGTTAATTTCTACCGTCCACGCACCAGGCAATGATCAGGGGGCATGAAGAATCAGGCCTGGTACAAACAAAAAAACATCTGAAAGGTCAGTCTAGGACCCCAAAACTTCCAGGGGATGCTATGATTTATTAAGAAATATGGACTGGCAGCAGAAAAGCTTTGAATCACATTTGT
The DNA here is from genome assembly GCF_032118995.1 of Asterias amurensis. NCBI lineage: Eukaryota > Metazoa > Echinodermata > Asteroidea > Forcipulatida > Asteriidae > Asterias > Asterias amurensis. Next base: position 15,963,627 of record NC_092661.1, on the reverse strand, counting down.
CCAGTGGTTAGACTGAACAGTATTTGCAACTAAAATATTGTGGGTTCGAATCCTACCACGCTATCTGCTGAGTTCACAATGACTATAAAATAAGTATAAAATAGATACTGCGCTGAATCACACTTTCTTGATATTGTGCAATTCATAATCATAGACCATAGACCAAAGTTTGTATTTAAGAAAGATTGGCTGTTGCCAGCTTGGTGTTTATTTCCCCTTGTGGGAGTTTGCCGAGTTCCCTTGATGGGAAGATCATCTGAACAACAACAACTTATTGATTGTAATTCAAATACAATTTGATTTTTAGGGTTGAACACAGAATTGACTAGTCAATTCTAGGTTCAACCCCAAAAATCATTTCAAAATATACCCAGTCAGTTTCCCTTGTGGTTTATATTGATATCAAATACAATTTGACGTTTTGCTGTGACTTTTGAAATGTTTTTAATAAACCAATAAACAACAACTGAACTGATAAGCTTACTGGTCCTGCTGGCTAGATGCTGACAAACTTACATGGGAGGTACATGTACAGGGAAAACTCTAACCTGTAACACGTGCAATAACAATGTCCTGCACGCAGCATTTGTCACTTCCCAAAACCAGTACCAGTGTCTCATATGTTATAATAATCAAGCTTGCCAACTACGTACATTATGTATCAGGTCAATGCCACTAATTGTCAGAAATGCAAGGGTTTCCACCTTAAAAATATTGCCATCATTTCCTTGGCGCAACAATTTGTATACATTTCAGAAACTCTACTGTTAGGATTAAAATCCCTCCCTGTTCTCGCTTGTCTGACTTTTGAAGGGGCGTTAATACTTACTTCACTATCAAAATTAAGTGCAATTTTTCTTGTCATTTTATTTCATTTTATAAATGAGTTGTGAAATGTCCTCTTGCTCTTTATTATCGGAGTAAAGTATAAACTCAAGTCAATGTCTATTGAATCAAAGCATTGTATACAACATGTTCTTTTTCTAAATTTCAGACTAAAAGAATGCTTCTCAGAGCAGGGCTGTATGCTTCGTTTTTGAAAGGGCAAGGGTGCCAAGGCATTTTCTTCTTGGTAAAAGGCACCCTATGATGAAATTGCAAATTTATACTGGAGCATTTCAAGGGCACCAAGGCAATGACCAGGGGACACGGAGACAATCACCTTCGTTGCCTCCGTGAAGTTTCAGGCCTGTCAACGGCAACAAGGCGATTGTCTCCATGCCCCTGGTGCTCATGCTTGGTTGCCCCTTGCCCCTTGAAATGTTCAGTGCAGAAATAATAATAATAATAATAAAAAACATTTATATAGCGCCAAATCCATTAAAAACGCTCCCAGCTATTTACAACAATAAAAACTAAAAGGTACAAGTAAACAGATTGTTTATAATCAAGTAAACAGATAATGTATATAATAATCAGTCATTATCAAATACATTTAGAAATATGAAATGCACTTATTAAACCCTTTACTGAAGGTGAAAATGCCTTAACTGCGCTGAACACAAATGAAGCATCAGGCCTGAAATTTAGTTTGAATGAATGCTTTCCTGTTTCCCAAGCCCCCCCCCCTGATTTATTTGATTCAATTTATTTCAAGATTAACATGAATTGTACGCAAATGAAACCTTCATAAACTGTTCATTTACTTCATGTACTCTATACCATACACTGCCATGACCCAGTGCTCTGGAAACCCTAATTCTATACAGCGTTTCAAAATCAATACTGTGTGTATTGCACAATGCACACAATCACTTATTGATCAAGTAGTAAATTAAGTGTAGGTTGACTGGTTGGTACACAGGCCTACAATGTACATGTATGCAGCTTTCATCTGTTGCCAACCTCTTCTCAACATAACTAACAAATTTGTAATTAAACCTCAGACAGCAGCAGCCCTGGTAGTGTTTCACGTAGGCAACAAAGGCGATATGCCCCAAGTCATTGTCTCATTTCCCTTGAAATGTTCTGGAGCCAGTAGAATTTTCAAATTTCCTCATACACTGTAGGGTGCCCTTAACTAAGTAGAAAATGCGTCTTGGTGCCCTTGCCCTTACAAAAAAGAAGCATACAGGCATGTACAGATTCCATCTGTTGCCGACCTTTTCTCATTTGAACTATAAAATGTTGTATTTACATTAGGCCTAAACCTCAGACAGCAGCAAAATGAGCGATTGTTAAACATTTGTCACGTACTGCGTACATGAGAACTGTACGTATTTGGGTAACCGGGTCCTTTCTCTATGGTTGAACATGATGTCCGGTTTATAAATCTGGGTTGAGGTTAGCGTCAGGTTACGCCAGCTTTGTCATGTTCACTGTGTGTAGTGGCAATTCAAGAATGATAATCTTTCCAAGAAGGGGTCAGACTGATATTGCCTTTTTGGCATTGACTTTTACTACATCTGGGACCAGCTGCTTTTATAAAAAGATTTTAACAAAACAGGGAGAGCGCCAAGGATAGAGATAGCTCATTTAGTAGAGTACCAGAACATTAAATTTATAATCCAGAGGTCGTTGTTTCAAATCATGCTTTTAAAACTATTTTGTCATCGTTCAACCCCAAATTATTTTTTATTTACCCAGTTTTCAATATATGGAAACCATATGAAGACTACATTCTACATGGAATCTAAGAACAGTTGTCTTTTTGGGTAATTCTAGCATAAAAAGTGTAACATTAGTCATTAGATGCCAATTTCTTTTGCGGAGAGCCTTACTAATGTAGGCCTACGTGTATCTGCTTCGTTTTTGAAAGGGCAAGGGCACCTAGGCATTTTCTCCTTGGTAAAGGACACCCTATGGGGAAATTGTAAATTTCTCAGAGCATTTTCAAGGGAACCAAGGTAATGACCAGGGGGCAATGGAGGCAATTGCTTCGTTGCCTCAATGAAGTACATACCAGGCCTGCTAATGATCACTGTAAAACTAGGACACAATACTTGTTGCGCCTGGAAGAAGTAGTGTATAAATCCTTCGCCCCTTTTCCAGGCAAACAACAACTCATTAATTGTCAACAACGTTATTGGATTAGGGTAAAAGTGTTTAGGGTTTAACTCTGCAAATTAAAATCAAAATTGTTAGAGTGAAGACTGTGTCAACAAACGCGTATGGTTTAATCAAGCTGATAAAACTCCAAAACAAACAAGCCTTATCAGTATCACTAAACAAAATCTACAATGCCAATAAGGATTTCACACCGCGTTCGGTGTACACAGCCGTGTAGAAATTCAATGTGCTTGGTCAATGGGTTAATAATACACAAACTTGACGGTTACCAAGTGATCTCGTGAATGGCCCTTGTACAAGACAAAGCTTATCTGTATAATTTTGGGGACTCGAAGAGTTACAATTGCAAAAATAACATCAAGGGTTCTCTCAAATCTTTTGTGAATGGGTAATTTGTAATTATTGTATACGATGTACATGTAGTGTATTAGTATCAATTCTAATAAAAATTAAATCTAACTTTCAGTTCACCAGAGACCATGTTCATCTTGGACTTGGTTGGTGTGGTTGAATGAATGAATGAGAACGAGACACATACTGTGACAGGGGAACGATTTCATTCAGCACTTTTGCATCGCAAAATATTTTGACTGAACAAGTTTTGTGCACACTGAATTGAATGGTGGTAATATTGGGTAGCAAATTATGATGATTTTTAAATAGTAACTGGTACGTTTTGCATAGCATTTTGCTCTATACAACTTGTATTACAAGGGAAATCGTTCACTGTGTGACATTACATCAAATCCAATAAAAATCATTTGGGGGTTTATTATTAAATAAACAGTTATTTTCTGGTATAAATTTGATAGGCCTAACTAGTTATTATACTAACTGTGTAAGTGGGTGCAGGACTGCAGGTTACTCCATTAGAAAGTTATGATGAGGTTTGTTCGCTATCGTCTCCACACATTATGCACTTCGGAGACGGTAGCGTAACGAGCCTCACCATAACTTCACATGATAATTGAAAGGCATAGGGGCTAGTCTAGGACTCAAGGAGTAGCCTAATGACAGTGTGCAGTGGTCAGTGAAATGGTCAAACCCCCACGGTGTACGTAGTTTATATTTTAAATGAGGCAGGGTAACCCATGCTTCCTACTCACTTACTTACTGCAGAGTGTAGTAGTGTTATTACAACGGTTACTGTTACGTGTACTCTTAAATTTGTTTAAATGACTTTCGTCTTTGTTGAATACGAATGAACCATGGAGGTAGAAATTTCTACCTCCATGAATGAACGGGCTTGCACAAAATTAAGATTGACATTTTACATTACGTAATTTACATGTAATTGTAATTTGTAAGTTAAAAAAGCTCCCTATTCAGTATTCTGTCCCATACGATAAACGTACTAACGTACTACTACTACTACTACTCCTAGAACTACTTCGGTTTTGTCCGGCTATCGTCTCCCGTAAGACGATAGCCGGACGAAACCGAAATAGTTCTAGGGCTAGGAGTATACTACTACTACCACTGCAATAATTGTTAGTAGAACCGTGGAGGACTTTTCCTTCCTTCATGGTTTTAAAAACACTGTTTACATTTCAGACATTGTTGTGGTTTGTGAACGCTATTGTACCGTACCACCGGTCACCGCACTGCGTTTACCTATGCGTAATCCAATGTTAGCGACTCACCCACGAACATCATCCATCATCAATCACTCAAATTTTCCCGAGTAAAACAATCATTAATTTTAAAAAGAAAACAGACTTCTAAAAACTAAAATCTCACACACAGGTGATCGTGAAATCTAAAGACAACTAAAGATAAAACATTCGTTACTTAACTCACCAGTTACACGCCGAAATGTTACATTTTCTGTCGATATTCCGTAAATCCAATGTAAAGTGCGGCCGCCATTTTGGTTCCCAACTGCAGTCAATGTACACAATCTCCCTCCATGAAAGGAGATCCCTGGTTGGCCATCTACCGAACAAAGGCCGATTGTGATTGGCGTAATCTTTCACGCATGGGTGCATGCATAAGTAAATGATTTTCTGTTGCTTTTCATTGATAATTTTATTTTTTGTTATCTTCGAGTACAACATTCCTTTGAGATGACAAAATTGTTCGAAAAATTAATGGGGATTTTTTTGTTCAACAGTAGAGTTTCAGATAAAGCATGGTTTGATGTTTATTCTTCAGTCAGTGAGGTTTTCTCTCAGAGTGTATGTTGTGAACAAAATTAAAAAAAACATGTAAAACAAAACTGTAACATCATCAGTTTTGTCTTTCTGTTTATGCTCCTCTGGAAGCAAGTGGGGATTTATTTAATTAAATTGATTTTATAAATTTAAAATTTTATGTGCCAATAACAACTTTAAAAAACATGTATTCATTTAATAATTACTTACACAGCAGGTGACCGATCTCAAATAAGGTATATTATTTATAGTCTTTATTTTTACTTTTTTTTGCCATATATTCCAAAGACGAACCATAAAACCAAGCTGTAAAAACATGAATTTATTTTTTTATATTATTTGTATTATTGTTAATTGGGCGGGAAATTACCTCTCTCTTTTAAGTAATATTTCTATTGTAATTAATTTTTGGTGTAATTATTATATCTTTAAAATTCATATCAGCATGAACTTCAGAAGATCTCGGTTATGGTTTGGTTGTGTTAGAGGAAGCATCATAACAAAATGAAATTTCTCACGAAATGAAACTTTAAACAAGGAAATGGAAATTGGGATTGTTTCTATAGTGGCTGGCTGTATAATTCATAAACAATTGCGGTGTTAAGTGATATGTATGGTTATTGAAACCCAGACACTCTAGGCAGTTGGCTGGGAGTGAGAAGCCTTTAATTTCCTTTATTCCTATGTCACTCTAAGTTTTTGAACAAAAAAAATTCCTCCAGGGGAAAAAAAAAGGAATTATGTTTTTTTTTATTGGCTTGTATAAGCAATAGTTAGACTTCAGGTTCCACAGATCACTCTAAATCCTTCACTTTGGAAATTGTATACCGAATAAGAGGAAATGGGACTGAGTTAATTCCTTGGTTTTTGGAGGTGTCTAAAAAAAAATATTAAATCAAATTAAAACTGCAATAGTTCTTGAGCCAAGTCAACAGAGGGCGACATTCATCGTTTCACTAGTTTGCAACACTGAAGTTAGTGACCTGGGCCTAATTTCATAATGCCTAAAAACTTGTTAAGCACAGACAAGTAAGACAACATTACATTAAGTTTATATTGTTGTAACTGGTGCCTCTCTCAATTTTTCCTTAGCAAAATGTTAAGCAATATTTTCTGCAAGTTACAGCTTTTATGAAATTTTGGACCTGACGTTTTGACCCCTTTTGCATTGTGGTTGTAAAGCAGTTTGCAACAGCTAACACTTTTTCTAAATTTGTTTGCATATATTAATTTGGGGGTTCGGTAAACCTCAGAAAAATTAGTAGGTTTTCAAAGACGATTGTATATCATCCAGTAGTTACTTTTTAACTAAATTTTAAAAGCAAAAAATGTTTTAACATTTGTTTTGCTTTTAAAAATTTAGTTAAAGGTTTGAGGCTTCGTTTGTACAAGGTTAGAACCTCAAAAAACCATGCTTCGACCCCACGGTATCAAGTAGGCCTACTGTTATGTACAGTGCAGTAGTATCTATGCAGTTCGTGAATTCAGAGAGGCCGGTGCTTGCATAGAGCCTGGGAAAATTGGTTACATGTAGTCATTTTGGTTCAGTTTGCATCAATGGTTCTATTCGCCCTCAAAGTTAATTTCAACAAACAATAATTACCAGTATCACAGTGTTTCTTATTAAACAAATTCGTGTACCTAGGCTGTATAGAATCTGTGTACAATTCAAACACAACAAAAATGTCTTAATCTCATCATGAGCAAAGTGAGTGTTTATTTGTTGTGTTTACAAATAATTATGTACTGAATTTGTTAAGAGTCAGTACAGGTAAATATTTGACATAGTACTGAATACAATTAATGTCATTCAACAAAAATAATGCAACAGCTCAAATAACACGGAGGTCACAGCCTTTGTTCCCCTTGTCTCTAAACTTTCCCATAGATTTTAAGATTTTGAAATTGCCTTTCCCTCTCAAAGACGATATGAACTACACTTAAAAAGTTTCTCCGTCAGAAAATATTAGTTAGGAACCATTCATTTGAGATTCTGGTTGGTAAAATAAAAAAGTCAATGAACCGATCCGACCTGTCAATCAAACTGTGCGCGTTCACCCATTTGACCAATCACAGCAATGATTGTGGTCAGACAAACTCGGTCATGCGTGTGCGTATATTTGGCACGCGCGGTAGAATCGTGCAGAATGTCATTGTGAGTGCTCGTACATGTGTCTTGCTCACGTGCTCGGTGGGTGGAGCTTAGTGGAAAGCCGGAACGGTCCATTGCAGGCAATAACAGCTCTACTCCACAGATTTATTTGTTAGGCCTTGAGCACAAAATGTTACTAAGCATAGCAAAATCATGCTCAGCAGAAACAGGTTACCAGCTAAATGCTCCATAAAGTTTACATTGTTTTCGACTGGTGCCCCACTCATTTTCTGCTAAGCAAACAAATTTGCCAAGCAGTTATTTAAGTCTGTTTAAAAACAGCTTGATGACATTGGGCAATGGTATTCAGGTGGGAAATCTGCTAAGAATGATTTATTCAGCAATTTGTCATTCCTTGATAGCTGTATGAAATAGAAACCTGAGTGTCTTTTTTGCAGATAATACACAATGTACTTTTGACTAGTCAGTCATTAAAGTGCTACTTTTTATTTCGCTCTTTATTTTTTTATTTGGAGAGAAATGCAGTGAAAAAGACAATGATTTTTCCATGTTTTTGAGTTTAAAACATCACGCTTGACAAAGACACAGGCCTAGTTGTGCATTCTTAATTAGACAAACACTACAATTTGCCTGCATGCCCCCTGGTCATTGCCTTTGTGCCCTTATAATGCTTAAGTAGAAATTTACAATTTCCTCATAGGGTGCCCTTTTAAAAACAAAGCACGGAGGCCTAGATATGTCTGATTTTGTAAGAACATCTCACATCACTGCAAAAAGAAATACTAAAAGAAGAGTCCCCTCCTCACACAAGTAATATCTACATAAAACTAAATAACATCATTCATATGGTTTTGAAGGACAGACGCACTATGCCAACATGCAATATGACACTTTGTAGTGAATGTGAATGCATCTGTACAATACAGTCAACCCTCCTACTGTCCTACCACTAAATATTATCCTCTTTGGTTTTGAAAGAATACACTATGCCAGCGTGCAATATATCATATGGTGAATGCATCTACACAGTATACAGTCAACCCTCCTACTGTCCTACCACTAAATATTATCCACTGTGGTTTTGAAAGAATACACTATGCCAGCGTGCAATCTATCATGTGGTGAATGCATCTACACAGTATACAGTCAACCCTCCTACTATGAGACCACTAATCCAGATGCACTATTCCAGGATGTAACACAGTACACAGATAGTTCTGTTTTTCCTCCATAAAAAAACCCATGAAGTTGATCACGGTTTTTAAACGGTTGATCAACTCACCGGCAAATGGTACACACAGTAGGAGGGTATTTAGATAAACTGCATATGGCTGTCCAAAACTATATATTATCAATAATACAAAATATATACATAATCTTTCTAAAGGGATAGTACATCAATGTTTTATGGAGGCTCAATCAATCCAGCCGTCGATTTCACCAAACTCTTCCTAACTTAGGAATAATCTTTGGTCTTGGGACGAATTAAGTTCCGTATCATAACACATAGGATGCACTGAACCCATCCTAAGTTAAGACGGGTAACTCGTCCTAACTTGAGTGAGGATTAATCTTAGCAGTTTGCGAAATTGGCCGCTGTCCTCTGTAATAAATAACCTGTGCATAATATGTCATCTAAGAAGAGGATCCTCTTAGAAAATACAGCGTTTATATAAACCCCTTGCAAAAGATGTCTCATAACACTCGCGTATGCGGTCTCCACTTCTGATTGCTTCGCAGCTACATAAATGTCTCGATAATAAAAGCCTTGATGAAAGACTAACTTAAGAAGGAATAACTATAATGTGCTCTTCTTTTTATTTACAATTTTTAAGAATTTACACGGTGGCACTTTGTGATTTAGTAAAATAATGTATCACAGTCTCATGTGTTTTTGTTTCTTTCGCATAATGTGCAGAAATTTTTACATTTTAATTAACAGTTCTTAAATTCTACCCATTCGAAAACAACATCAACTGTTTTCAAGTTCAACTTCATGGTGACTATTCGATGTCTTATATTTTTCAAACGTGCAGTTTTAAACAATTTAAATAAGACAAACAGAATCAGCTAAAAACATTTCAGCGTTACCTGTTATTTGAAAACGGTGTCATTTTTATGACAACATTTTTTGTCTTAACTTGGTTTGGTAATAAAGAAAGCAGAACTTTTTTATTTTAAAATTGAAATCCCAAAGTTAATCCCACGAGTGAGCACATACATTTTTTCGGCAACTTAAAAGTACCTGTGATATCAATGGAGCAAGCCAATCATTTCAAACATTCTAAAACTTCCTTAAATAACCATAAAAATATTGAAAGAGGATACAGGAAGATGATAACATTTAGATTACTTAGTACGTGCATAGCCTCTCAGATTTGTTTACAAGATACAAATTGTGTTTTCTTGTGACGGAACAGTGCATCAGGCCTGTTTCTTCAGATTGCATTACACCCTTACAAAGAGTTTTTCATGTTTTTGTTAAAAACCAGGGCCAAATTTCATAGAGCTGCTTAAGCACAGCACAAAATCATGCTAACCAGGATCACGTTACCAGCCAAAATGATATCCTGCTTATTTCTGCTTAGTAAATAAAAGAACATGTAAGCAATACTTGCTGCTTTTGAGCGGCTCTATGAAATTGGGCGGAGTTTAAAAACAACCCATTGGAAATACCTGAACATGGCTAGAAAATGTTCATTCTCAAAATCCAGCGAAAGTTTCCACTTGGATTGACAATGGATTTGTTTTTGGAATGTTGTTATTGTTTTGGGTTTTTAAAAATTTCCATTATATTTCAATATTTGATGACCGGCAATTTGAAGAACTCAACAAAGGCTTACGGTGACTTTATGAAAGGACGAAGGATTTCAGGCACAAGAACCCAACCCTACGTTGGTGGATACTTCGGTCATCTTCAGCCTCTGCCGACCACCCCGTTTGCTAAATTCCATCTCATCGCTTGAGTTTATCTGTAAAGAGAAGGGGGATAAGTAAATGAATGAATCAATCAAGGAGTATCTCGAATGATGTAAGTGAGCTGGCACTTCTAGATTGTACAGGTAACCATGGTAACCAGTTTAAGATTTGTCTGTGCTTAGCAAGTTTTTTAAATTGGTTCCAGGTCTCAACATCATGGCTCTGCTTACCATAAGCAAAGAAGCCGCTTTCTGAAGCAGGGAATTCACGGCTTATATGTCAAAGGTTAGCAGGGAATGTTTGCTTGTGCCCATGCGTACTCCACGCTTTCAGAAATTTGGCACTTACATAGTCAACAGTAAGCAACAAAATGGAGATCGCAAACGTAGAATTCGGTGGGAAACAGAGCCATGAAATTGAGCCCAGATCTTGGCAGTCGCTATGTGCATTTTCGTACAAGCCATTTTTGTCCTCTGTGGGCATTTTGGTACAAAGCATTAACGGTTGCTATGGTGATTTTGGTACGAGCCATTTGTGGACGCTGTGATCTTCAATGGGATAAACTTAAAAAACTGGGCCCAATTTCATAGAGCGTCTTAACAGTAAGCAAATTTTTGTGCTTACTGTAGCAGAAAACTTGCTATGGTGTAAATGTATTTCACAGGTTAGCAAGAAAATTAGACAACCATCTTGCGGATTTGTATTGTTACGCCATTAATTTTCTTGCAGTAAGCACCAGAAGGATAGCATGTCTTTCGTGTGCTTACGGTTAGCAGCGCTATGAAATGGAAATCACACAGCAAGCACAAAATAGGCCATTAAGCAGCGCTATGAAATTTGGCCCTGATGCCTTTTTTGCTTCATGGTGAGAGAGCTAAGAAAGAGCAAAAGGGAAATGTAGGGAGCATATACTACCAAAAGACAGCTTTAATGTCCCTGGCCCTGATGCTCCCAGCGTCTGCCGATACTATGATCAGTCAGACCGTTTTACTCTCGCACATCAGCACTTCTAAAACTACCATGAGATGTGCCTTGGTTAAAACACTGGTAGATAGACACTGTGCTTTTTAAAAGGCCATTCTCTGTACACAGAGAGAGAGAGGTCCAATGTGCTTTTGATTTTGGAGCCCTAAACTTCCTGGAACACGCTGTTGCAGAAAGTGGCTTGGGACCCCCCTCTATGCTAGACCCAGAATCTACCAGGCATTTGCTACATGTAGGTGTAACAATTAAGGAGGTTTACAAGTGTATCACCAGTACCACAGAACTACAGCTTTGGACACATTGTGAACTATTGCTTTTTCTATATGCTGACTGCTATACTTCTTGCATGATCCATAACAGGCGCTTAAAGGCACTGTACATTATTGGTAAATACTCAAAACAATTTTTGGCATAAAAAAATACTTCGTAATGAAAAGCTTTTGATAGGGTAAAACATTGTGAGAAATGGTCCCTTTGAAGTAACGTACTTTTTGAGAAAGAGGGAATTTCTCACTCAAAGCATACAAATTTGTGAAGCAAGTTTTTTTTTTGTTCTTTCATTATTCTCTTGCAACTTCGAGCCCAAATTTTCCCAGGTTTGTTATTTTATGCATATGTTGGGATACACTAAGTGAGAATACTGGTCTTTGACAATTACCAAAGGTGTCCAGTGTTTTTTCATGGAGATTGTCTGGAACTAGTCAACCTGTTAATTGCCTCGTGTGACGTGGGCCTTAGAATGAAAGCAACTTCTGAGACACTCTCCCCTTAAAAGGTTTGGGTACTTTTTGTTGGACACAAAACATAATGTCCACAGAATTACATCAAACCCACACAGTTTGAAAATATTGATGGTAGAAAGCTTTCCTTCAAATATTACTCAGTGAGGTGCTGTAGTTTTTTAGAAAAGAGTAAAACGAGTCCAAAAAATCATTTTTGTCTCGTGAGACGAAAATTATTTCAGCATGTTATTAACCTATTTACGTGTATTTATTTTACTAAATTCTCAGTTACTTCAGCACCTAAGCAAGTTATATTTTTAGGTAAGCTTAAATTCATCATTATCTTCAAACGGTGTAAGTTTAATGGAAATCTGTGGACATAAGGGAGGTTTCGCATGAGAACAGATCTGCATACGCATACGTTTATCCGTAGACTACTTATGTGAAGCAAGCTGGATATCAGTGTCGTCTGCACGTATATTGGATAGCGATTAGCGTATGACGTCATAATGATGACGTACCCGTCGCATAACTGTAACTGTCGCATAACCGTATCCACTAGCATGCGAAACCTCCCCAGTGTGTTTTGTGTAACAAAAAGTACCCAGATCCTTTAACACAATATCCCTGTACCTGTGAGCCACTCTATTCCTTCATGCAGTCCCTCTCCTGTCAGGGCGTTACTTGCGCATATATGCCACGGTTTATCCTTGATGTGCTCTAGTTCAAGATGCTTTGTACACTGGACGGAAGAGAGTGAATCTCGGAGATCCATCTTATTTGCAAAGAAGAGGATGGGGATGCATTTCTGGGAGATGTCTGTTAGAAGAAAAACAGATGAAGTAATAAACAACTTAATCGTCTCCAAAATCTACTCTGCAGCAACAGAGAAGAAATTAAATAAGTTGAAAAAATATATAGGAACTTCGCTCTTGATGAGGCAAAGCAATTTTCATCTTGAAGGGGCACTTCAATGAGGAAAATCTAAATTTGTTTTGGAACCATAGACAGGGCAACACAGCACAAGCACAGGACACCACAGCATTCGCGGTGGGTGCCATGGCCAGGCCTGGGCGACTAGTGAAATTAACTTCTCAACTAGTCCCGCCTAAAACAGTTGCAACTGCGACAGTAGTCGCAACTAATTCCAAAGATGCATTGCAGCATATTGTTTGCCGCAGTACAGTAAAATTGTTTACTAACAAAATTGAAGGATTGTGTCAATGTTGTCTGATTGTGTTTCGTAAGTAAATTGTGTTGCTGTGAATAGTCGTGAGCGACACAATTGGTTCACCAAACAGGCAGTCGCGACTATTTTTGTAGTAGTCAAAGCAGCACGATTACCCCGAGTAGTTGAAAAACAGTGGTCGCGACTCAACTTAAGCAATCAATAGTTGCACTAGTCGCCCACGCTTTGCAGTGGGCTACTTTTCGAGGCCAGAAGTTACCTTTGTGCTTTAAGAGAAGTTCCAGTTCTTCTTTAGCAACGACCATCCTTAGTTTATCACTGCTGTCCAGCACAAAGATAATGCCTTGAGCCTCCCTGGAAGACAAAACACAAGAAAAAAAGCATTAGGACTAAACAAACACAGATTTAATAATGCTCACCTTTTAAAAAATAAATTTTGTTATTTATTGTTGTACATTTCTGGTAACGAAACCAATGATGCCTCTTTAAAGGCACTGGGGTCGATTTCACAAAGAGTTAGGACTAGTCCTAACTTAAAACTAGTCCTAAGAGATATCAAAAACGTACAGCTAGTCCTAAGTTAGGACTCGTAACTCGTCCTAACTCGAGATAAGACTAGTCCTAACTCTTTGTGAAATCCACCCCTGAACACCTTTTGTAATTGTTTAAAACTAGTATTCTCACTTGGTTATCCCAACATATGCATCAAATATAAAATCGCAACCCTGTGAAAATTTGGGCTCAATCGGTCATCGAACGTCTTCAGTGTTGAAACTTGGGTTAATTGAGAAGCATGGAATTGAATCAAAGATTCTTTGACGGAGTGTAAACTTGAAGTAGTTCTGAGATATATTGGGGAGGTATGTCGTTGAGTGCTTTGTGGACAATGAGCATCAGTTTGGAGATTGCATTACATCAATAGGCCGACATGTACATAATAGGAACTAAGACAGAAACCCGTACCTGTAGTAATGCTCCCATAGGTTCCGATACTTTCCCTGGCCCGACATATCAAACACGGTGAAGTTGACTGCTGTGGACTTGAATGTTTCTACGGTGAACCCAATCGTGGGCACAATGTCTTCCGCTTGGGACTTGAAAAACAAAGTTGAAGAGCAAAAAAGCAGAAGAAATTAGCACTTTCTGAACTTAAAAAGCAAGTGAAATATTTCAAATACATGCAGTTAAAATAAACATAGTGGCGGCTTTGGCTGTTCCCAAGGCAATAAGGTAGCACTTAAAGGCAAGAAATACCTTACGTTTTTAAAATTGTACGATTATTTAATCCTATGGTAGATTTCTACAATGAAACCTGTGAAAATTTTGTTTCAAATTTCTAATTTTAGTCTCTAACGTCAAGTTATAATGGTGTAAATTAGGGCTACTCTTTCATAGTGAAATTTGAAACACGTCATCAACAGCAAAAAAAATGGGTCTTTATAGTTCAAAGATGAAACATTTGTGCCATTATCAGGCCAGATATTTCACGAAGGTAACAAAGCAATTGGTCATTGTCTTGAAATGCAACAGTAAACTTTCATTTGTGAACAATTTCTTCATATGTAGGGTGCCATTGGCCAAGAAGAAACTGCCTTTCTGTCCTTGCCCTTTTTAAAACGAAGGCATGTGTTTATCATTGAATATCTTCAAAATCAAATAAAAACTGAACAATTCTCTGTAAGAAAGCGAACAAACCATTCATTTGAAATGTGACGTCACTTAATGTTGGAAAAATTGCACTGAAAGGGGTATCAAACACAGTGCCATTTTACACCGGCGTTTTATTGTGATGTTAGAGACTTGTAATTTTCTTTTTATCTTCATAAGGTCTCTATCTATTGGAAAATGAATGAATCAAAAACCTTTATTTTACTTTGGAGCCCTTCTTTTAAAGGCAGTGGACACTATTGGTAATTGTCAAAGACTAGCCTTCACAGTTGGTGTATCTCAACATATGCATAAAATAACAAACCTGTCAAAATTTGAGCTCAATCTGTCATCGAACTTGCAAATTAATAATAAAAGACAAAAACACCCTTGTCACATGAAGTTGTGTGCGTTTAGATGGTTGATTTCGAGACCTCAAGTTCTAAATCTGAGGTCTCTAAATCAAATTCGTGGAAAATTACTTCTTTCTCGAAAACTACGTCACTTCAGAGGGAGCCGTTTCTCACAATGTTTAATACCATCAACCTCTCCCCATTACTCGTTACCAAGTAAGGTTTTATGCTAGTTATTATTTTGAGTAATTACCAATAGTGTCCACTGCCTTTAAGATTAAACTAACAGGCCTCGAATGACATATGTACACGCAGACCACAGCGGCCAAGGCCTCCGTTGCCCTTGGTCTTGGCCTTGGTGCCCTTCAAAAGTTTCTCACTGATTTTCCAATGGAAGTGCCCTTTGCAAAATGAAAATGGTCTCGCCCTTTCAACATGTTCAAAGATGAAATTCCACAACAATTTGTGACAACTCGTGGCTGGACTTCACTTTTGTGATAACTTACATCTTTAGGTTTCAGTTCGTTTATTATAGTACTCTTTCCACTGTTGTCCAATCCAATACACAACACCTGAGCCTTCTTATTGGTTCTCCCAAACAACTTGCTGAGTAGGTCGCCCAAACCCATGCTTGATGCTGTTCCTTGGTACCTGGATACTCACAATCGATCTCTTGGTCAACTAGAGTTTCATTCACACAATGTCTATCAACTGCCAGTCAACTGTTTCTGTCAACAGAAGTTACATTCGCTGAACTTTACATCCCAAGGAAGTTGTTGATGTAAAGTCGCCAGCGGGAGTGAAGTTGAATCGCTGCCAATAGAAGATGATTCAATCAACACAGGACAAGATTGAGACTTTGATGTCAACATACATGCATTGCAGGCGTTGACTATCCGCTACAAAACAGGGCTGGGCTAGTAAAGATGTCAACTAGGTTTGTATCCACAGTAGTTGATATTATATACTGGAGAGTTTAATGGTGGATTGGTTGGCAATCCTCAGGTGATGATCTTCAGATTATTAAAAGCCTGAGGAACTGAAGAAGGTGAAGATTAAGCTGTTGACATCAACGGTTTTTCACTAATCTGCAAGAAAGCCGAAAATTGAATGTTATTTAAGGGCTCAACCTTATGCCAGATGACACTTGGGAAGAAACTACATGTGTATGCTGGTATGAGAGTATTCTACAATGCTTTTGTGTGAGTTGTAGATGGTGGCTTCTAGTCTGGTTTGATGAAGGGGGTGTGAGTAGGATGGTGCGGCTGGGATGGCAACAAGACTGTGCACAATCCTATACAGCATGATGACTTTGCTTTGGGCCTGGCCTTCGTAAAGAGATTGCCATTGATTGGAGGTTTTTCAACATCTGTATGACACTTAGTTACGATAACGTAACCCTCCTCCCGACGGCGGAGCAAAATTTGAATGTAAAGGGCGAATTGGTCTAGTCAACAGATGGGAGGAGGGTTACGTTATCGCAATTACTATTCTTTTGGTCATAAAATATAACTGTGCAACTTACTTTTAAAAAGGCCCTGGACACGTTTGGATTGCCAAAGACCGGTATTCTCTTCTCATTAAATCTCACGTGGTGTATCCCAAGTATGCATTTAAATAAATCTATCCTAGATCTGTATCTGTGATTGAGCCGGCAAAAAATATCTAAACACATCACACCAGCTTTAAACCTAATGCGTCTTGGTTTTGACCGCGTGAGGGCGTTACAAATAGTACTTTTATCACTTCCGGGGGTATACGCGATTTGCCCTGCACAGATTAAAGGCGTTCTGCCACTTTTGTTGCGCCGTAGTTTCAGTTTTGCTTTAGTGTTTAGTTTAACTAGAGGTGGATTTAACGGCTCATAATTTTTTATCGCCAATAGCAAAATATCAAGAGAGGGCGCTGTTGAACCCACAAAAAGATATAGCAGTACAGAGTCTAACCCGCATTTCCGATATTCAGTGCATTGCTGTTTTTCGTAGAATTGTCAGAATTCTATTGTTCTAGAAAGTTCTACCGTTGACGTTGTGACTTGTAAACAGAAGTTAAAGGAACACGTTGCCTTGGAATGGATCGGTCGAGTTGGTCTTTGAAAAGCGTTTGTAATGTAACCTTTTGTTATAAAATGCATATGGTTAGACAGACATCTATGTTGTAAAAGTATAATACAATGATTCACACAAACATGCCTCGAAATTGCACGATTTTCCTTTTACCTCGTCGACTAACACGGTCGGCCGTTTAAATTATGGGAGTCAACTCAAACTTTTGACTCCCAATCTCATCACTGATATTGATAAGGCCGATGTTTGTTAGTTCGCAAAGTAAAAGGAAAACCACACAATTTCGAGGCAAATTTGTGTGGATCATTCTATTCTACTTTTAAAACATCTTTCCAATCAATGCATTTTATAACATTTTATAACGGTTACAAACGCTTTTTATAGACCAACTCGTCCGATCCACACACACACTGACTGATGCAAGGCAACGTCATGTGTTCCTTTAAAACATCTATAAGTATAGATAGATAGAATAGGCTATTTTTTTATTGTATTCCGGTGTCATGTGTTTTCAGTAGGATAACGGGAAAATTTTTCACAATCGAAAACTGATTGTGTTTTTTTCAAATCATCTATCCAATTTTTTAACAATTTAACACTTACACTTCATGGTGTGTTGAAAGTTTTAAAGTTTTGGTTTTACGTTGCAAGAGGCAGTCCGCCATTAACAGTGCTTATGCATGCACGACATTGGAGCAACGTCATATGTTTTCACACCTTTCATTGGTTGGTATTTTATTGAATATTACGGAGCTAGTATGGCGTGCAAAATAAATCAAAAATATTATTCAATTACTACTTAACAAATTTAATTACATTTTTGTCCAACGGCATTATGGCTACTATATCAGAATCCAGAGATATCATAAAGGCATGGTTAGGGTAGTAAAACACCCCACCCCCCTTAAAACACACACTTCATAACAATCCGTTTTCCCCCATTTTAGACCAGTAATGTTTTGTTTCAGGAGATAAGAAACCAATCTATGATATATTCTCTTTAAGATAGACATAATTTTTTTTACGCTTATCGGAATTTATTACAGTAGGCCCCTATGCAGTTTAATCCCAAAAAATTTTTGTTTGTCATTTTCACTTAAAACATTTTAATTTTTTCCTCATATTGGCACACCATAGAATCCCAAATAGTAACCACCTCACGTGATCCATCTAGTGACTAAAACAGAATAAAACTCAATCTTGCAGATAGTAATTTTGTTTTGAACTTTCGAGGTTGGATGATGTTTCTTTGACTCATTTGAATGTTGGCATAATAATGTACTAGGGGGGCCTACTAGTGATTAGCAATTAGTACCAAAAATCAATCATTTTATAAATGTTTGATTGAGCATAACCAACGACAGGAAACTTTTTTCACAGCATGATTAAGTCTGATGAAAATACAGACTGTGAGTAAACTGCATAGCTTCTGTCACCGGTGCAGCTTGCACAATCTCGCGGTAAACGGGAATCAAAGTTTGGGACCGAAAACATATAAGGGTCGATAACGTATGACGCTACGAATAGATAGATAGAGTAGGCTATTTTTTATTGTAATATTTAATAAATCCAAATTGTCCAAACAGAAAAGAATGTCACTGTTAGTTGTTACTTACTTACACAAAAATGTCTGTCAATTTTGCATTTCATCGACATCTTTCTCATCTCCCGTAATGTAGCGTCATGTAGTGTCTAGTCTAATCATACCTCCATGGTCTAATGAAAGAATGTGTGTGCATTTCTTTGAGAGACCGTGACACGACCACGACGCGACTGCCCGATGCGGTCTCGTTTCCAAGCACCAGACTTTAGTGGGCACCAAATTTCGGCCAAACATCAAAATCGGTACTCCCAGCAAACTGCATTTTGTGAAACTTAATTTTAAATAGCGTCAACGATCGTCATTCACGTTGAGGCACTCAAACCATGGAGGTAGAACTAATTCTACCTCCATGCTCAAACAAAGAACTACTAGTCTTTGCCCAAGCCGTCAGTGATCGATAAATTGTGTACTACGCTCAGTTGTAAATCGATACAGGGCGCCCTCTTACGGTATGATTGAGACAATTTTACTGGCAACTATCACTGGCCGACGTCTTGGGCCAAGACTAACAAACAACAAATCAAGTCTTCCGACTCAGCCTCCAAAACATTATTCCATGTAACGCCCTCTACTTGTGACTCAAAACAAAATCAGGGTCGCAAACAAAGACTTCAGTGAGGTTTTGTGGACACTATAGATTGTGCAAGTCTCGCGCGCACCGGAGCGAGAAAACACGACAACTGAAGAACTTAATTTTTTTATGAATCAAATCTTTGCTTTAATTTTTTCTTAATGCCGAATCCGAACAACAAAAACAACCATTAGAGCTTGTTTAAATTAGTTTCAGCTTTTTAAACTAATACACAATTACCGGTTAAAGTCTATGTATAGACAAAAGTAAAACTCTGGGACAAGGATGTTTGTTTGATCTTAAATGTTTTGAAACCCCTTTTGTAAATCTACGCCCGCCGAATGTGAAACTACTGAAAGCTGGTTTATACGCGGACGCACGATGGTCGCAAGGGCGTTAGATAAACGCGTGACGCATTTTAAAGAGGAAGCCGACGCCTAAGCGACCAATGAAAAGGCTTAAGTTTCGTGATCGAAGATGGGCACACATTCTTATTTTTTACAAGTAACCTGACCTGAGGTCAAGTTTAAACATCGTTTTTTCTTCGTTTTTATGATGACTTTATTTTTACTTTTATATATGTTGTTAAATATTAGTATTACATTTTTAACAACATATGTCATTTTTATGGTCATAAACTATATTAAACTAAAGTAATGGACGAAACAAAATCTCCCCAACGTAAAACTCCATAAGGTTGGGACCACAATGGTCCCGGAAGTCCAAATCTGCGCGAGACTTGCACAGTCTATTGGTAATTACTCAAAATAATTATTAGCATAAAACCTTACTTGGTAACTAGTAATGGGGAGCTGTTGACAGAGTGCAACATTGTGAGAAACGGCTCCCTCTCAAGTAACGTAGTTTTCGAGAAATAAGTTCCACGAATTTGATTTGGAGACCTCAGAATTAGTTTTGAGTGGTAATTACTCAAAATAACTTCGAGCATAAAAACTTACTTGGTAACAAGCAATGGAGAGCTGTTGATAGTTTAAAACAATGTAACAGCTTCCTCTGAAGTAACGTAGTTTTTGAGAAAGAAGTAATTTTCCACGAATTTGATTCCGAGACCTCATAATTAGTTTTAGAGTCTCGAAATCAAGCATCTGAAAGCACACAATTTATTCTTTCAATTATTATCTCGCAACGACGACCAATATTGAGCTCAAATTTTCACAGGTTTGTTAAAGCACACAATTTATTCTTTCAATTATTGTCTCGCAACGACGACCAATATTGAGCTCAAATTTTCACAGGTTTGTTATTTTATGCATAATGTGGAGATATACCAAGTGAGAAAAGACTGGTCTTTGACAATTACCAATAGTGTCCAGTGTCTTTAAACCATGGAGGAAGAAAATTGGCTTTCTTGTAGTCTTCAAGTCTTGTAGCTGGTTGATAATGATGTAACAAGAGGTGTTCCTACTCCAGCAGTATCTCCCCGAACTTTCTAGTATTTTCTTTTACTTCTAAAGTACCCAGCATTTTACAAAAACGAACCCGGATTTTGGTCGGATCTGAATAATGAAACACACAGTTGCCGAACAAAGGCCCATACGGTGATCTCAACCCAATGAGGAAACATTATTATAAAACGATTGTGTAATTGTTACTGCCGAAATATGTCCATAAATTTGGCCAAGATCAGGTGCATAAAAGCTGCATAAGGGGGCCCCGGCTGGGTAGACATTACACTGGTATGGCATGTGTTTATCACACACCTTCGAACCATTTGGTGGTACGGTGCATGGTTGCACCACAGACATAAAGAACCGTCTAATAAAAAAATCCTTGTTGCGCCGTTGCGGCCCACCGGTTTAAAATATCCTGGATCCGCCCCTGCCCCCCCCCCCCCCCCACCCCTGGATCTCAGTCTGAGTAAAGTATTGACCACGGGGCCCAATATCACCAAGCAACTTAGCAAACTAGTGTTTATCAACATGATTTGCTACGTGCGTGACAAACCGAGTGCACAGGCCTAGCTTGGTGCCACAATGAAAAATGCCAAACAAGATTTGTCAGTTCTTAGCAAGTTTTTGTGCTATAGACCTAAATGGTTTTTAATGGGCTGCTGTGACTTTTTTTTAAATATTGGCCTACATAGGTCATCCAAACAGGGACATAAAATTAGAGCAGAGCCACAAGAAAAAACGATACTTTAAGCAATAGTCTCAAATTTTGTTTCTTCGTTCGGTTCGTATACTTTTGAAAAACTACAAAAGATATCCTTTTTCATTCACATAAATTTCCATACTTATTAATCAGCACTTCGATGCTGAGGCTTTGACAAGTAGCTGGATAGATGCATGCATTGCAAAAACACACTGTATTTGCAGTAAGGAATTGTTCGTTGGGATATTTTTAATAGCTTTTTTATTCTTCTGCTACAAAAAAACCTGTCCTGCTTAAAGTTAAAGTACTAGAATTTGAACGCCTTGAATAAAAAGGCGTAAAATGTAAATCATACAGCTCAGACCCGTTTCTCAGTGAGTGCTGCTCATTATGCTCCAACATTTTATACTAAAAAAATTAACTTAGAGGACATTCATAATGGTCAGTGTTACAAAATTTAGATTTCGAAATCGTTTTGATCCACCCACCCACCCCAAATTTAAATATTGATTTACTTCACACTGCACTAACTAAAGAATAAAGTAATGCCTCAAATTATGCAGATTATTACGAGGTCAAAGGAGATCGAGCAGCCTTCTTTATTTTATCATGTAAAGAAAAAAGAAGGAATTCCGACTTTCAGTTTATATTTCTTTTGACCCACCCACCCACAATTTCGATGAATGGCCCCTTAAAAAATAACCCCAAAAACCGCACTCACCGTGTGTTAAATTACTGTACCTACATAAAGACAGCAAAAAAGGTAACTAGGCTGTTGTAAAAGCACCTATAATTTAAAAATTGTTACTCATAATCTAAAAACGAAAATACCCGGAGACGAAAATTTTTATTACGGGGATTTGGACACCTTGTTTGTTACAATCAGTCGAGTATTGTTGTCGCGGTCGGTGCTTACAGGTGAAAAGTGCCCATTTCCATTGTTGCAGTAACTCCTATTGACATGATCGTCTCTCCTCTGATTCAGCGTGAAGCTAATAGCGGGAGTTTTGAAAAGCGGTTCTTGTCAATAGGAATTACTGCATCAATGGTAATCGGCACTTTTCACTTGTAAGCATTTACCGCGACACTCGACTGATTGTAAAAACAAGGTGTCAAATTCACCGTAATCAAATTGTCCGTCTCCTGGTTTTTTCTTTTTTAGAATATGAGTAACAATTATAAAAGATAGGTGCTTTTACAACAGCCGAGTTACTTGTTTTGCTGTCTTTATATTATTAGCTTAATTCTGAATGCAGCCACACAAATACCTTAGATGTATTGTCTAGTGTTTTAGAGCATGGATGAAATAAACTTAATACAATTCAATTCAAGGTATTTTTTTCAAATATTCGTAGCCAAAGGCTAAATTACAATTGAATTTACAAGGTAAAAAACATCAAGATTACATACATTGAAGGGAAATATACAAAACATTAAACCAACATAAAATTTAAATAAGAATGAAGGAGATTGGCAATACAAACGAAAAACATCCAAATCGCCTGCAAGGAAGTTTAAGTCCAAGGGTGGAATGCATATCCTGTATAATTGGAGGGGATATTTGGCAAATTGAGTCCCCAAATATTCCAAAGTGCAATAAAATCAAGGTCCACACTAGTTGAGTAATGTCTGAATGACATGATTGTGATCTTAGATTCGCCGTTTCACGAAGTGGCGAATCCGTCTAAACTGATGCTTTGGGGCATTTTCGTTTTTTTACATTTTCTTAATTAATTGATGTCCTCAAACATTTCTGCAATCGCGGCCGATCGAGGTATTCTATATCTATGTGAATTAACTTTCGGTAAACAGTGTTGTCCAAGGCCCACACTTCTTGTACCACAACTTATATATAAAATAACAAACCTGTGAAAATTTAGGCTCAATCGGTCATCGGAGTCGGGAGAAAATAACGGGAAAACCCACCCTTGTTTCCCCACGTTTCGCCGTGTCATGACATGTGTTTAAAATAAATCCGTAATTCTCGCTATCGAGAATTGATATTGTTTTAAAGTTTTCTCAAAAAGTAAAGCATTTCATAAAATAATATTTCAAGATAAGTCTTTCACCATTACCTTCTGTAAACCCTGTAAATTATTTGTTAATCTGTGAACTTTTAAAATTTTTTCTGTACCGATAGTGTCCAATGGCTTTAAGCAAAGTTCGCATTTAAGGACCATTTGTGGCCTAGCGGCTGTATAAACTGGTGCAAATTATGCGTTGTGACGACTTGGCGAATCCGCGCGCCTTTTGTGTGAGATGAATGGGGGTGCAGCGGTTTTTGCATTTACACGAACCGGGGAATAAGTTTGGAACCTAATCAGCTTTCTTAAAGAGCATCTAAATAAATAAATAAGTATCTAGTCATATTAGGTAAAGTATCAACTGAAAATAATGTTACATTTATATTTAGGGGGCAACTTCTCCAATTAAAACTTTAGTTTCCGTTTATGCATTAGGCCCAAGTGTAATTTTAAACACATTTTATACATAAATATGATAGTGAAAACATAATTTTCCCAACGTATAATATAAAAGAAATTGTTGTTGTCTTTTAAAACAATTAATCATCACATTAAAGCTAGTGAAGATGTAAAAATCTACATGTTTAATTTTGATGTTCAGATAAATTGGGGCAAACCGGAGACAAAAGAAGGGGGGAGGGGCCTTTTATACGCCGTTGCCCATTTGAAGCTAAATAGTACTCAAGTCATACAAAAAACAAAATTTGCATTTAATTTCACAGACTGTCGCCAAAAACGACCACTTATAGTACTAACTTAGGGACAATTGTTCACTTGATATGCTATGATTAGGCCTACACAAATACATAAATTATAACTTTTGAAAGAAAAGACAAAATACATAGGAAAGTGATATGACTAAAACTTGTTATCATGGCACATGTATCCCATTTGAACCATACCAAACCGAGGCTGGAAAGGAAAATAGTCTGATCCCTTTTCATAAATTGAGAATTCAAACTATATCAGTTTTATTGTGTTTATAAGGAATAAGACAATCAGTGTGCTAAAAAAGCTCTAAACTGCCTTGTTGCATTTGAGTTTTGAGGGCTTAATTTCAGCAGTTTTTCAGAAGACGTTATAAAGACACTGGACACTATTGGTAATTGTCAAAGACCAGTTTGTCACTTTGCGTGTCTCAACATATGTATAAAATAAAAAACCTGTGAAAATTTGAGCTCATTTTGTTGCGAGATAATAATGCAAGAAAAAAAAAACACTCTTGTTACTTGATTTCGAGACCTCAAAATCTAATTCCGAGGTCTCGAAAATTACTTCTTTCTCGAAAACTAAATCACTTCAGAGGGAGACGTTTCGCACAATGTTGATACTATCAACAGCTCCCCATTACTCGTTACCAAGTAAGGTTTTATGCAAATAATTATGTCGAGTAATTACCAATAGTGTCCACTGCCTTTAAATAAACCATTAATAAACATTAGGCCTCTCTCCTGTACATACTTACTAAGGTAATACACATGATTGGTAAAGCTGACAAAAAGTCACAGAAAGTATTCATGTTTACCTTTTAAAATTTAGATTATAATGTAGATTATACAATCAAATTAATCTGTGAAGATTTCATTTCAATGTGTTAGCGTTTCAGATATCACCCAAACCCTGAGTGGTAATGTCCTGGCAGGAAGAACAATAACATACACAATCTGAGGAAAGTATTTTTACAGAAACCCTTTTCAGAATAAAGTTTTTGGGAATAAAAACTGGTATATTTTCCCATAACCACATTACTCCGAAGTGAAATGATTCCCCAAATGCTTTATACTTCTGAAAGCTGCTCATACAAAGTTTAGGAGTTATAACCCATTTATAGGAGTGATAACCGCTATGATGTTCACAATGCATCGTCTTCAAATGAGTCCTCCAACTTCTCTAAAGCCTCATTCAGCTCCACTTGCGCTTTCGTCAACTTGCGTTGGATTTCGTCTCTCTTTCGTTTGGATTCTTCAGTCTGTTTTGAAATAAAACAATTCAAGTGAGAAAAAAAAAACAATCAATGTTACTTCAACACAAAAATGCACTGATTATGGTTCATATTCCAATAAGGGAAGGATTCTTGGTATTGTGTCCAACTAAGAACTACATAAACAATGCAAATGCACCAGGGGTCGATTTCACAAAGAGTTAGGACTAGTCCTAACTTAGGACTAGTCCTAGGAGATATACAAATTGCATGGATAGTCCTAAGTTAGGACGAGTAACTGGTCCTAACTCGAGATAAGACTAGTCCTAACTCTCTGTGAAATCCACCCCTGGTCAGTCTGCTGCCTCAGCTATCCTAAGTCTTCCATTACAAACTTTCACTATATAGCTAGTGTTAAAGGCCTTTTTATAAGTAGGATTTAAAACTTTTCTTAGGACCAAAACCAACGTAGAAGCCGCGGCCTATAAGCCACAGATATCAGTAAGAGAGGTTTGCGATTACACCATGTGAATATCTTGTTTGAGTAGTGTTGGTTCTGAAAAGAACCGGTGGTTAACGGCTAACAGTTCAATAAGTATGCTCATCAATCGTCTTCAGGAGAAAGCTGGACTCTCGAGCTGGTTGCTGCTAAGTACTTTGCTAAGTGGTGTGCGAAGGCGGGAGCTAGATAAGGTTGGTCTAGGTCGGTGAAGCTTATGGGCTTGATCGAGTGGGATTGAAACTTAAACTGAAGCCCACAGGGAGTGGCCATGGAGTGTGCGCTCACTGAACTGAATCAGTTGGTGACAAGCACAGGGAAGTAAAAGGAATCTAGAGGAGACTGAGGGTACAGATGACTCAAGTCTAACAGGTAGAGGATGTTACCTTGAATATAGGAGATCCATTAGTCGGGGAGGAGAGGGAGCCAAACGTCACTGTGCCTATGTCTCAAAAACCATGTTAAGCTTGTAGATCCCGATGGCCTCTCTGATCCGTCAGGGGTGCCACACCTCAACGGGCGTGTTGACTTCTGCAGCACCCCCGTCTACCGAGTGGTCGGCGACGTTGGAGTGGTTGATGATGGCTGACTTCTCCAAATCTCCCCTCCTTCTGGGCTCGATGCTCTTTGAGTCTAGTTTAAAGGTTACACTTGGTTTCCCGGCCATAATCTTCTCACATCCACATGGAATTCGGTAAACTCCTGCACGAGAGGAGGAATCTTCCTTGTCCTTGTTTGATTGAAGAGAGCTTTGAAGTTTCTTTGGAGCAGAGTGGTTGACCTTGATCCCTGCTTGCCGGAAGATACGCTGGAGACAGGGGAGGGGGACCTATAGGCCAAACATAATAAGGGTGTGGGTGGTTGACTCTGGGTTTAGGAGACCCTGTCGTCAGGATTGGGGACTGGCTTACTTGTCTTGACTTGTCTTGAGTTGTATGACTGTTGCACTTCTGGTGAAGTCTGTCTGGATCACAGATGTTGTAGGCATGTTGAACCAGAGTGCATGCAGTTGACAGAAACTTGATTTTTGGATGGTGGAAGGTACGCTGGTTGACGTAGCGGTCTGTGTGGGTAGGTTTCCTGTAGATGCTGTGGTGGAGTTTGCCATCTGGTTTCCTGGTGGTGAGAACATCAAGGAAAGCGAACTTGCATGACTGAGTGATCGTTGGTGAACTTAGAACAAGGGTCGCAACAAGAAAAAACAATAATAATAATAATATCAGAGTCTTATATAGCGCAAGTATCTACCAAACAAGGTACTCAAGGCGCAGAGTATATACAAACTTCAAGAAAGATAGGTTATTACAGTGATTAATTCTAAGACCCAAATGTTTAGCACCTTACAAGGGTTTACAAGGTGCTGCTACGGCGCATATAGCAGCCACTGCCAGGAACCCCGGGGCAAACCCCTTCTCTTTTCGATAAGTGTACTGGGTTCTTTTACATGCGTTACACAACACATTGGACCAACGGCTTTACGTCCCATCCGAAGGACAAAGCAATGGTTAAGTGTCTTGCTTAAGGACACAAGTGTCACGACTGGGGATTCGAACCCACACTCTGCTGATCAGAAATACCAGAGTTTGAATTCGGTGCTCTTAACCGCTCGACCACGACACTTCCACATAAAGGTTTGGTACTGAGTCAGCAGCCGGTGCGACTTATCAGGATTGGTACAAAAAGTGAGGTCGGCCGCTAGGCACCAAGTGTTGAAGCGCCCCTGCAGAGTGCCGCAACTGGTTCACCACGAACCAGTTTTCGAGAACACCCAGCATGTCAGGGGGAGATCCTGAGAAGCTAGATGAAGAAACCCAGACCCCAGTTAGAAGAGGACATCCACCTGTCGGGGCAGGACCACAATGCGGTGGACAAGCAGCGGACCAGCAGCCTGATCAGTCACGTAAACCACGGTTGACGATGCCAAAATGTGTCAACGAGGACTTTGCAGTCCTCCTCCTCCTCCTCCTCCTCCAGCTATGTGAGAACCCGTTGGACCAACGAGGGAAGAGTATGCTTATAGCCACTAGTCCCACAGGAACAACAGGGCATCCGCCCACCATGTAGAAGGGTGGTGTGTCTGCTCCACGAGTGGCTGATCGATCAGTGAGACGGAAGAGCAACTGAATGATCTGTAAATGCTGTTTGAAGCTTTGCATGGTGTGGAGAATAAGATTAACTATAAATATAAATATGAATAGTAAGCTTGCGGGTACAACCATGTGTCTTTAGAGGGAGTGTTGGCTCTGAAAAGAGCCATTTGGTCTCGACATTTCAAACAGTATACTCTGCTCGTCCCGTTGTGGTATCGAAGTTTCAAACAGTATACTCTGCCCGTTGCCAAAAGATGAGCAGAGTATACTGTTCGAAACGACAAGACCAAACCGGCTATTTTCAGAGCCAACACTCCCTCAAAAGAGATTTTACACATGGTTGTACCCGCAAGTTTATTATTCATATTTATAGTTACAGTTACTCTGAATGAACTGTGGCCGAATGGGCACATCCATACCCGGATAGGGTCTCGCCGCCCAGAAGGTGCACCGCAGATAGGTTGACCCTTGTTGCGCATGCACAAATGGAAGTGCTCCAGCTGTTACCAGGGACCAAAACTGCTTCAAAGGCGTTGGCCATGGCCAACAACTCAAGGGCGCTGACAGCTCATCGCCTGGCAGGGGTTAAAAGGGCCCCCAACCAGAAAGGGATAGTCAGTGAATGGAGGGGCCTGCGAAAGGCCTTGCCTCCCATCAGGTTGGCCCTGATCAGCCACTACCACGAGAGAGGAAGCAGCCGCCTGGGAGGGTAGAATGTGAGCATGTGCAACTTGATTGGTCGCATTTGCAACATGCCAGAGTTCACCAACAGCCTGAGCCAGGCACGTGCCGGGGCCATCGCGGCCAGTAGAAAGAGGTAAGCGCATTGCTGAACATTCCGTAGGCATTCCCTTGTAGGGCGTGCCATTCTCGTTTTGGAAGGTTGGGACTTCTCAGAATTTACACAAAATCTGAGGTTGGTTGCCACTGGCTCACCAGGAGCCAAATGTTTTGTGACACAAAGACCCCTTGCATTCGCTGCGCAGCCACAACTGCTCAAACTACCTGGTGAATACGCGAGGGGAGTTCGGGAGGCCGAAATGGAGAAGTGCTATCAAGTAGCAGATCACATCGTTTTGGAACGGCAGAAACTCCAAGTACCCTGTCTGACTGGGTCATGCAGGTATGCGTCCTACAAATTGGGCAGATGAATCAGTCACTTGCGCCAACCCCCAGGAAAGCGCAGCTGGCTGTTGCCTTTGCTGGCCAAAATATGCTTAGGGCTGGGCTGGCCCCCCAACCAATGAGTTGTTTACATGGCAACAAAATCCATTGGTCTCTCAGTCGTTTTCAACCGCATGCCTTTGTCAGCATTAGCTCCTGAAACGAGTAGCAGATTCTCAAAATGTTGCGCACTGCAGGAGTGGGGAAGGAATGAACCATGTGCCTAGTACATACCCAAGCAACAGTCAGGGGACCCCCAGGACAGACTGCTCCAACCTCTTTAAGCCCTGCTCGGATTACAGTGCCTTGACCATGGGGCGGAGGTTGACTTTAGAGTCCGGGGGCCTGTAGGCCTGCTCAACCCTCGACTCTCTATGGCAGGGGGGGGGGGGGGGATTGCAATCATTATACCTCCTGAGTTGCGGGCTCGTCACACCAAACAGGGGGTGGACAAGTAAAGCGTGCATGTAGGTGACAATGGATGCCTTTTTATTACTATTGCTTTTAGAGCTGACCTTTTTTTAGCTTTCACCAACAGACCCTCGTTGTTTACACATTGGTTTGTACACAATATGTTGCACACATACCCGTTCACATAGTTTTCACGGTGTTCAACTGTTATTTACTCATTAAGTAAGCATACTGTGATTCAAACCACAACATAATTTGCATTGTTTATGATCTCCACATGACAACAACAAAAACGTTTTATTTTTGCAAAGTTTCCGAAACAATGATTTTAAAAATAGTCAAACTTCATTCATTCATTCATTCAAACTGATATTTATTTCCATACTTCATGAAAACAGAGTACAAACAATGTTTTTGAGGAATAACCAATAAACAAAGCTATTTAATGAGGGTGAGAAAAATAAATGCATAGAGTATGGAGGCATCATCTGGAAGCCGAGGCTTATGTAGGGATGCCTGTGGACAGACAATAAACGGGGACAAGAACGAACGGACTGACAAAACGAACAAAGACAGACACGATGAAGACAACAATGATGAGAACACTAATTGCACAACAACAACAACGACGACGACGACGACGACGACGACGACGACGACGACGACGACAACGACGACGACGACGATAACGATAACAATAACAATAACATCAACAATAACAATAACAATAACAATAATAACTAGAGATTGTGAACAATCACAAAGCTGTTCCAGAATGTTTTGTTAAGAAAAGTATTCTATGCTTTAACAAAACCCATACATAACAGCTTTATGAAATGTGATTACCTTGTCTTTTATCTCATACTGAATCGAAATAAGCTTTAAAATTAGAATTTAAGGTCAACATGGCATCGTGGTCATTATTTGAAATAAATTTAATTATTGTTAAAAAATCGGTTGTGTAGTTCTTGAGATATGATCCAACTTCCGGGAAGTAAAGGTCAATACACCTGTACTGGGTCGCGGTAAATCAAGTTCGATTTTGAATGCCTAAAGAGTCTAAAACTGAAAAAGATTGAAAATCGGTTGTGTAGTTCTTAAGATATGGTCCCACTTCCGGTTGACCCAGAAAAAAGTCAACATGGGGGTCATGGTTTTCAAAGTTAATATTTAATGCCTAAGGAGTCTATAACTGAAAAAGTTTGAAAAAGTTCACTCCTTTGGGTGAGGAGGAGAGTTATCGGTATCTTGGTGTTCTTGAATCGGACCATGTCCTTCACGAGGAATCAAAGGTAAGGCTGAAGGCAGAATACATCAGGCGTGTAAAAAAATGTTTGAAGTCTAAACTAAACGGGGGGAACATGATTAAGGCGATTAACACATGGGCTGTGTCTTTGATGAGGTACAGTGCGGGTATTGTCGAGTGGACTAAGGAAGATCTAGATGTCACTGACAGGAGGACAAGAAAACTAATGACCATGCATGGCATGCTACACCCGCGGTCAAATGTTAGTAGACTCTATCTTCCGAGGTCAGAGGGCGGAAGGGGGTTGTTTAGCGTGGCGGACAGTGTTAAGATCGAGCGCAGAAGCTTGCATTGTCATGTCAGGAGGACCGAGGAGAGCCTGTTGAAAGTTGGACAAAGGTACACGAGGGCAGACGAAGTTGGGCCGAAGGAATACAAGAGGGAAAGGAAGGAGGAAAGACATAAAGATTGGAGGAACAAACCACTTCATGGCCGGTTCTTGAGGTGTACTGAGGAAGTGGCCAGCAGCAAGTCATGGAATTGGTTAAAGAGTGGAGAACTAAAGAAGGAAACAGAGGGCTTGAATACTGCGGCGCAAGACCAGTCTCTAAGGACAAATGTAATGAAGGCAAGGATAGAGAAAGCAAACGTCTCTCCTATGTGTAGAATGTGCAATAAAGCAGAGGAGACTGTATTTCATATTGTTAGCGAATGCAGTAAGATGGCCCAAACGGAGTACAAAGGAAGACATGACAAGCTGGCCAAGGTGATTCACTGGGATCTGTGTAAGAAGTATGGTGTCAAAGTGCTTGCGAAATGGTACGAGCATGTTCCGGAAAAAGTTGTAGAGACCGACCAGGTCAAGATCCTTTGGGACTTTAACATTCAGACCGATCATGTTATACCACATAGGCGTCCGGATGTTGTGCTATTAGATAAGACGAAGAAGATGTGTCATCTCATTGACATAGCTGTGCCAGGTGATATAAGGGTAGCTTCGAAGGAGATGGAAAAGATCGAGAAGTACCAGGACCTGGCTAGGGAACTTCGTAAGATTTGGCAGGTAAAGGTAAAAGTAGTCCCCGTGGTGGTTGGAGCACTTGGCACCATTCCCAAAGCACTGGGGAAACATCTAGATGAAATAGGGACAAATGTGAGGGTAGATCTGTTACAGAAGGCAGCGCTTTTGGGAACAGCGAGGATCCTGAGAAAGACTCTTGAGATCTAAGGCTACGGGACGTAGCCCGACTCGAGGAGTTACCGGCACAAAGGAATATGACATCTTTCTTTTGCATGCTGTGATAAAATGAAATAATAATAATAATAATAATAATAATAAAAAAAGCGTTTGCTGACGACTTAGGCAAAAGTAAAATGAGAGCGAGAAGGCAAACTATGTCAAATACTGGGAGAGGAGAGCTCTTTTATAGGCGCGTTTAAATCGACCCACAGATGATTGTGATCTAATCGACTGGCTTAAACCATTCCAAAGACGCGGCCCAAAGAAACGAAGTGTTTTTAAGTGGGATGATGAGCGGGTGAATGGCACATAAAGGTGTGATTTGTTATGTGTTCTGGTAGAGTACCCATGAGTGTCACGGACAAAGATAAATAATGAACGAAAGGAGGTGGGTAAAAGGTTGTGGGTGAATTTGTACATGAAGATACCCGTATGAAGTTTATTAATGTCTGCAAGTGCTAGTGAGTGTATCTGTGTGAAAAGAGGTGCGGTGTGCTCCCGGGGATGCGATAAGGTGCATATCCTGATGGCCCTTTTTTGAGTGGTTAATAATGAATGGAGTTTATTTTTAGAAACTTGTGCCCAGATGATATTACAATAGTTAAGATATGGAAGAATGAGGGTATTATAAAGTAATACCAAAGATTTGGGAGGAAGAAAAGCACGAAGTCTAGACATAACACCAGTGTTGCGGGAAATGGTTTTAGTAATGGAAGAGATGTGTTCAGACCAGGAGAGTTGATCATCAATAATAACACCTAGAAAATTAGTGGAGTGAACTTGAAGGATAGGATTATTGTCGATACGAAGAATAGGAATATCTTCTGAGAGATGAGAGGATTTACTGAAGAGCATGAACTTAGTTTTGTGTTCATTGAGGGAAAGTTTGTTGGCTTTAAACCAGGAAGAGACTTTAAGAAGTTCGGCATTCATAATATTTAAGGATTTAGCCGGATTGGAGTCAGAGAAAGCAATAGTTGTGTCATCTGCAAAGAGCGTAAAAGACAGAAGGGAAGAAGAATGCAGATCATTAATATAGAGCAGAAAGAGGAGTGGGCCAAGAATAGAACCCTGTGGAACGCCATGATGAATTTCTTGCCAAGGAGAGTTGTGATTTTTAAAAGAAGTGAACTGTTGTCTATTGTCAAGATATGAAGAAAGCCATTTGAGAGCAACACCTCTTATGCCGTAGAAATTAAGTTTGTCAAGGAGAATGGAGTGATCAATGGTGTCAAATGCTTTCGAAAGATCAACAAAGACACCGACAGTGCTCAATTTATTATTTAGAGCAGTGGACACTTGATCTACAAATTGAATAAGCGCCATGTCTGTAGAGTGTTTAGCTCGAAACCCGTACTGAGAGTCAGAAAGAAGATGGAAGCGAGAAATAAAAGTATTAAGTCTGTTGTAGAAAAGTCTCTCAAGAATTTTAGAAAAGCAAGGAAGAATGGAGATAGGTCTGTAATTGCTGATGTTCACCGTTTTTGAAGACGGGAATGACTTTAGCAACCTTTAGATTAGAAGGAAAGGAACCAGTAGTAAAAGTAAGGTTGAATATGTAAGCAAGAGGGCGAGATATAAAGGAAATGACAGATTTAATCACAGAAGAATTTATGCCATCGAATCCGCAGCTGGAGCTGCTTTTTAAATCATTGCTGATTTTAATGACTTCCAGAAAGTTAGTAGGAGTCAGAAAAAAAGAAAAGCTGTTCGGGTTATGAAGAAAGTCTGTATAGTGTGAATTAGTACTAGGGATGTTATTAGCCAATGAAGCACCAATGTTAGAGAAATGTGTGTTAAACGAGTTAGCGATTTCAGGAGGGTATAGAAGAGTTTCTTCGCCGTTGGTGAATTCACAAGGGAGGTCAGCCCTTTTATTTTTGCCCAGAATGCTGTTAATTTCACGCCAGATATTTTTTAAGCTTGTTTTGTTGTGATCCAGCTTCTGGGCGAAGTAATTCTTTTTAGCAGCACGAATGACTGAGGTGAGACGATTACGGTAATCCTTATACAGACGCTCGTTAGCAGCACTTGGATTACGTAAGAAACGCCGGTACAACCTGTTTTTGTGATCAGCAGAGTTGGCAATAGAGTGATTAATCCAAGGCTGATTTCTCACAGAACGACCCCTACTGAAAAGGGGAAATGAAGATTGTAAAGAGAGTTAAAGGTAGAAAGAAAAGCATTGTAGGCAGAATCGGCTTGGTCCGCCGCATAGACTTCGCCCCAGTTCAAATTGACAATGTCTGCAATGAAAGAACGGATTGTAGTTGTATTAATGTCCCTTGTGACATATGTATTTCGAGCAGAGGCCGAGTTGTCAAGACAAAAGGGAGTCACCTGAAAAAGTGGTAGGTGATCGGTGATATCCGAATAAAGGATCCCTGCAGACATATCTTGATCATTGTTAGTAAGGATGTTGTCTATTAGAGTGGCACAGTGAGGGGTGATACGGGTCGGTTTGTCAAACAAAGGGCGGAAGCCATAAGCGTAAAAGGTATTCACAAAATCATCTGTAGGTCGATGGTTAGAGCAATTAAGCAAATTTAGATTGAAGTCTCCCATTATGTAACAAAGCTTGTTTTCGTTGGTGACAGTATTGAGACAAGAATCAAACGACCTGATAAAGTTATCCGGGGAAGCCCCAGGAGCCCTGTAGACATTACCGACAATCAAATTAACAGCATGGACTCGTTCAATTTCTATGAAGACACATTCAAAATCTTCACAAGATGACATGAGGTCATCACGAACGTGGAAATTGAGCGAGTTTTTCACAAACATGGCAGCTCCTCCCCCGTTTTATCGGAACGAGAGGAATGAATGAGTTGGTAATTGTCCATGTGGACATATTGAGGAGGAGCTTCTTTAAACCATGTTTCTGAAAAGCCGTAGATAGAAAAAGAATGATTGAGTGAGAGCACGAAGTCATGAATATCGTAAAAATGTCTACAGAGGCTCCTGGAGTTCATAAAAAAAATTGAGAAATTATCAGGGGTAGAAACATTTAGATTACAAAAATCATTGCGATCAAAGTAAGAACAAGTATTGTAGCTAGCATCATCAGCAACAAATGAGTTATCAGTGGTTAAATTAGCAAACATAAATGCAAACAAATATAAACAGAAACAACAGAAAACTTAGTGGCAAATGAAGTACGATCAAAGGAGATGGAGTATCAATGAACGTACATCAAATTACATGGAGCACAGAAAGAAAAAAAATGAACAAATATAAATTCTCATAATTACAGGGAAACACACAAGTAAATTCATTCAATAAGACATTATTTCATGAATCCACACATATGTCTCCCTCCAACCATAAGAACCTATATAAAAAAAAAATATATATAAGAAATGAAGACAATTAACTAAATAAATAACTATAAAGCTCAAAATAAAATAAAATAAAAAGCAGAAATGAAATCGAGCAAATGCAAGCAAGAAAAGCAAAACATATACATAGTAAATCACACTCAAATAAATGAGTACAATTCTGGCAATGGAACTGAGCTTAAACAAAACTGTCCAATGAAGAACCAAATGAAAGTGATAATTACTAGCAACATGGAGGTAGCAAGCACAGTGTTATCCGGTAGGTGAAGACAGCAAAGAAATGGAATGTTGATAAAGGTGTAATGAGATGGAAGCGTGATGAAAAGAGTCTGGCGTTGCTACTGGTGCGGGCAGGGTGAGTATCAAACTCGGTAGAATGCAGCGAGACCCCCTGTGTTGTTCCGCCACTTGCCAGCAACAAACCTGTACTTGTGTCCTTCCTTGTAGGCCTTGGCCAAAAACAGTGAATCGAACAGTAATCCACAGTGGCAGATATCCCATTATGCTAAAGAAATGTGACACCAATGAGAATGTAAAGTGCTCACATTGTGCTGCCTGAAAGGCCTACCGTAAAAAAAGGCAGAAGAACAAAATTGAAACGATGGTTTGAAGGGCAAGATTTTTTTTTTTAGTTAAGGCAAGTTTTTGTAAAAATTGTAACATGTACTTACCTTGTACTCTGTTTTGTGCAATGTTTGTAACTCCAAATCAAGATCCTGTCGTTTTCTCTTCAGTTTGCTGACAACGCTCAAGGAGTCCGAGCTTCTGTTAGTTTTTGACAGAATGTTTTTCGGATAGGCTTCGTGAAAACGCAGGAAGGTACCTTCATCTTTTGTGTTTTTTGCGGTAACAGCATAAGCTACTGGTCCGATCCAGCTAAATCCTAGATAAAATTCCACCTTCTCTTGGCTGGGAGTGCGTTTCTTATAAGGCACAGCTAACTTTATGTGTATGTCCTCTCCTTTAGGTGACCGGTAAACTAGGTACGTGGAACTAATAAGAATACCCTTCAGACGAAGCAACCTAGATTTGACAAAATCCGAATGCCAAAATCTGCCATCTCTGTCCTGTTTGTCAACTTTATATTGAGCTGCAGGCGGCAATTCGCTGATGTGAGCGAACACTCTCAGATCTGTACCTTTACCAAGAAAGAAGTATGTCCGAGGTTTCATGTTGTATTTTGCATGGCGTTTCACTTGCTCTTGGTCCTCATTGTCTCCACGCCTTATCAATTCAGAAGAATAATAAGCCAAGTCATTCCTATCTTTTCTCTCTGATACGACGCCCTCTATTGGCCATAAGAACATCATCATGAAGAACGGAGGGTAGAAATTACCACGTTGATCTCTTTCCTTAAAAAGGGGTCGAACGAACTTCTGATACACATCGTCAGCTTTCATTACCGACTTGTCACCCATCGAAGACAGAGCCAGATGAACAAGAATCTGAGTTTTCAAATCAAAAAAACTGTAATCACTTGAATTCTGCTCTAATAGTTGCAGAGATTGCTGAAGAACTTTCTCATTCTTTGCTCGAGCATGGTCAAAGATATCACGGAAATGGTCACACTTTAATTGTTTTACTTTGATACGGCGCTCTTCCAATGCATTGGTGGGAACCGGGTATCCATAGTTACCCGACAGTGTTTCTCCAAAGTATTTCTCATACAGACTTGTGCACTTTCTCAGGTACTCCTTTACTTCATCCAGTGTATTTTTAGCCACCTGTGCATGCGAACCATCTTTGTAGTAAGTAGTTATGTCATCCATCAAGTTCAGAACGAAATCTATTCGGTTCTTAAGCTCTTTAAATGTGGATGTAAGCTCTGGACTCAAAGCAAGTTTGGAGTGTTGGGTTTTGCCTCCATGGGTTCTGAGTGGTTCCACACATGTGTAAATAACCTTCAGCAGTCTGAAAGCAACGTCAACTTCCGCATACAAACTTTTGTATTCGGTTTGCGTCTTCTCTTTAGATACCTCATAAGATTTTCGGAAGATGGTCATAGCTTCGAATGACTTAGATGTGAAATCACGGCAAACATCATCTTCCATGACCTGCTGTTCAACTAAGAGTGGTTGTGAGAAACTGGTCAAATACTTCTTTAGAATTCTTCCCTTAGTATCATAAAAGTAAGCATTCTTTGAATCCAGCTTCAAAGCTTTATCAGCGTAAGTGCTTGCTTTATCAAACTCTGACTCTTTGAGATACAATCTAGCAACCTGTTGTGCAACGAAGGGATTATCAAGTATTTCAAATCCGAGTTTGAGTATTTCAATTGCTGCTTGTGATCCTTCAGAGAAGATAGTGGCTTCAATAAGATCAGAAAATTCCGGCCTGGTTTCGTTAGGCAGCTTGGTCCTCCGGATGAGAACTTCTTTAGTTGTCCCAACAAGGTTCTGTTGACTGTAGGACTTGGACTTCAGTAAATCACTGTTTAAAAACTCTGCAGTGACATCAGACAGGGATTGGCTTCCACTCTGCTGCATAATTTTACGCAGAGCCTCTTCTGCTATGTTTTTATGGAAAATCTTTATTCCGCTGTCCTGTCTTAACACCATGATATTGAACGAGGGGGAAACTAATTTTTCCCAGGGCTGCTGGGGCGAAGAGATATGATGAGATATGCCTCCCAGATGCATTAAGGAAGATTTTTTACCCATCATTGAGTCACAGCAAGAGATTGGTATTACAGAGTCAGGTCTGAAGGAATTCAGGAATGCACAGTATTTGATGAGCAAAAGTTCGTCATTCTTTACATTGTGAAGTATTCGCGAGACGACATTTTTTATATACTCCGGGTTGAATTCTTCCTTCATGACCATGAAAGCTAGGAGATTATCTGGCTTAAACTCCCCAGTTTGTAACACCTTTTCCTTGTTTTCTAACTCAGTATACTTCCGCTGGAACCTCTCTTTTTCACTTTCGTCCATTTTGTGATACAACGCAACTTCGAGACTAGACTCGTCTTTGGTAATTTTGAAGGACATCGCACTTCGTTTGCAGTGGAGAAGAACACAAACAGCACCATGTCCCATGTCTATGCCCTTGGACACTTCCTCAAGTTCTGCTATCAGATCAATAAGCTCCATATCATCTAGGTCTTCAACAAGTACACATATGGGAGGAATCTCTTCTGCATCTCGGTTTTCATAACCATAGTGTCGAACCTCCATTACTTGATTGACAGTGTTGTTGGTAACCCTGTTGATTACGATGCAACGGTGTTCTCTGTGCAGTTCCCAAAACACATGGCGAGCCAAGGTACTACCACCTGCACCAGGTTCATGTAACAAGGTTACTGTCACAATTTTACTGTCATTGAACTTACGACTGTTCAATGGTTTACTCATTTTTTGCAACAGTTCACGAAATCCTTTTCTTTTCAGGACATGTCCGCAACCTCTGCCCTTTAGTTTTTCACCCAAGGCAAAGTTCCACCAGTCAACCTTTTCTCCATGGTAAAAACTTAACTCCTTTCGTTGTGCAAATTTTTCAAAGCCTGGGTTGGATTCGTCCATGTCTGTATTTTCACATTCGTTCTTGTAGATGACTGTTATGTCATTCCATTCTTCTCTTTGTTTGTCGGAGAGGAAACAGGATGGACGACCTCCCAGGCAAGGTAGCTCGTGGTCCATGGTTTGGTGTATGCCTTCCATTCGCATCATAATACGGTTGATCTCTTCCCAGTTCAAACCCACGACACTTATCTGGTCGATTTCTTCTTCAGAGAACCATTTACTAACACCACTTACAAACTTGGCGTATGATTCTGGATCCTTTGCAATGCATGTGATGTTCTGCAAGCCTTGGAAGGACGACGAGATCTTCCTGAAAGTGTCGCAGATGATATCAATCTCATCATCTGAGAGTATTAGGAACAATATGACTGCACGCCCTTCAGGTATTACAGACGGTTTGGAGAAGAAACTTATTGACGCCTCAACATCTCTGCTACGATGTCTGTTCCAGTCCTGGGTATTCATCCGAGGAGTTACAAAACTTGGGTGGTCGTCCCGTCCATTCGTAAAAATCCAGAGTGTTTTGTCAGGAAAGTCGATATTGTTTCTCAACTCTACATCAGACTCAAAGTCTTTAAACAACTTGGGTTCCTGTAAGGTGACCATCCGCTTGTCGTGGTAAAGTTTACAAAGTCCATTCACCAGGGATTTAGAATAAAAGTCCAGGACAGTTACCCATTTAATAGCATTGATAAAACCAAACTGTTGAACAATTGAGGCTTGTTCCAAACCAGCTTCAGATGGCATAACGGACTCTGGCGGTTTATTCACAATGAGCACTGGATAGAATGACTCATCCAGTTCACCATGTTCATCACCTGTAAGTAGTTTACGAAGCCTGGGCTCCTCTGCATGCGATTCTTTGGACTTCAGTCTCAGCGGCCTGTGTGGTGGCATCTCCTGCTGGGTACAGGAAACCACAGAAGAAATGTCTTCACTTGTGGATGTCTTGCTTGCATTCTGTGAAACTATTGCAGCCGTTTGCGAGGAACCTCCAGCTTTCTCATCATGAATCTGACCAATTTGCTTCTTTACGTCGGTTTCTTTTTCTGAAGTAGATAAGGTCTTCTTCCTTCTCATTAATAGCTCCGGAGATATTTCAGTGGTTTTGCACTCAGGAGTTGAACTCAGGGTTTGTGCTGAATGCTCTTCTTGCAATGCAAGCTCATCTTGACTTGTTGATGGATGCTGGAGGGTGGTATTGATTGATGTTGTTCTCTTTCGTTCACTGGATTTAGGTTGTTGTTTTTGCTCCAATTGTAATGGGGCGACCCGCTGCTTTGGTCGAACTGATGGTTGTGAATCTTCCTTAGCTTCGTCAGGCGATGTTGGTTTGCAATGGCCAACCAGTTTAGTAGTGGGACGAGTTTTTCCAGCATCAACTTGCTTTGCAACAGGAGAGCTCTCAAGGTCTTTGGATGATGGTTCAATGTGTTTATCGGGGGATTCGGGGGTTCGTGGATGCGAGGTCAAAGGAGGTTCAAGCACTTGTGTACTTTCGCTGTGCATTGAATGAATCTTCTGATTTGGTTTATCACGTTGAGTGTCTGTTTCATGTTTGGATGTACCTTCGGTGGCTCTTATCATGACATCAGTAGTCTGGACAGAGAGTCCTTTACCCATTTGATCTGATTCGTCTCTGTCTACCTTCGTGACTTCAGTGTGGTTTTCAGGCTGTCTGTTAACGGATTTCAACCAGACTTCTTTACCGTTTGAGATCAGACGAGACCCTATTTTGTCTAAGTTGAAATCTTCCATTAATTGGTCTCGTGTGTAACTCAGCAAGGCCCTGCCATCAAATCCTTCATGGTAAAGTTCTTCAACGAAGTGCTTCTTTACTCCAATATCCAGAAGCCAGTATTTCACGTGGTGTACCGTCCAATCTGCCATCCGCTCAGGTAACTCACCCGGAATTGATTCTGGAATTAGAATTAAAGAACAGTTACTCAAGCTCAAGTTTTACAATTCTGGTTTTCTTGGAACTAGGGGCGAGTGGTGAAATTCTTCCCCCTCGATCCCCAATCATGAGGTTTTTTCGCTGGCAAATGGGTCTTCGTAGCAAATAGGGTCTCTTTTGTGGCTTAAACTGAGCACACACAGAGAGTGGATCAACCACAGGACTCTTTTTTAAACCCAATAAATTTTGATACTTCAAAACCCCCCCTAGTTGTTATGATCAAGCTCGGCATTCTCCGCATTCTGGTTTGGCAGCTCCGAAACTAGGGTAACATTTAGGGGGCGCAAGGGGAGTGATATTTTTGTAAATAGGGGTTATCTGTAGTTTTTGTTTGTATTTCTCTTCAACAGGGGGGGGGGGGGGCATGTGGCCCCATCACAATAGTTATGCCACCTGGAGAGAGGGTAATGGCCTGGCGAGATAATACACCAGTTGGATTGAGGTTGATTAGTGCCATGACAATTTTAGTAGCTTCAATGAACCAAAAACTTGTCAAAAATTTGTCCTTAATATCACTCACCTAAACATTCGCATCCCTTTTTGTAATCACTCTCCAGCATCGTCACTTTGAGGTCAATATCGCTCTTGTTCTCCGATGTTAGTTCATCTGTGATGAGAATTTCTGTGAGTCTTTTGGCGAGCTCTCCAGACTGGTACATAGCCCAGAGCTTATCCAGACCTTCTCGGCTGGTAACATGAGCAATCAATTTGACCGATCCAGGCACAATGTCTGCAAGCTGAGCTGAGACTGTGCGGAGGAAATTCTTTAATCCGATAATCACTTTGTAATCATTGAACAGTGGTTGTAACATGTCAAGTAGGCGATCAGTCAGTGCTTTATCTATCTCGCCGTGTCTTTGTACATCAGCTGTTATCGGAATACCTGACAAAAAAATATATTGAAACTGCTGTGAGACGGCAGATATGTAGATATTTAGTTTATTGCTGCGTTGCATACTGAATCACTATGCCAGCCCCCTCACCCCACCCCCCCCCCCCAAAAAAAAAAAAAATAAAATTAAATAAATAAATAAATAAATAAATAAATTAAAATAAAATGCGAGTAGAAAAGGAACGTTTGAGCTTTAGTGGGAAAACCCGGAGAAATCCTATACAAGCAATCAGGTAGGGACTGAACACCCATAACATCAGAGAGTATGGGGCAGTGTTGTGGCCTAGCAGTTAAGAGCATCAGATTCAAGCTCTGGTGTTTGATGAGAAGCAGTGTGGGTTCGAGAGGCAGGCTTCTGATTGATGATACCCTAGCCTACATCTGAATGTACTCTGAAGAGGGGGTAACCCTGTTTCAGCCCATAAAGGTGGCAACGTCCCCTGGAAAAAATAAATTGTAGCCCACACTTTGAAGTGGCCTCTCAGGCCTTGGCGAATGGCGACTAAAAAAACTTTTAAAATAACTCGTCCAAACTGGAGACAAGACTAGTCTATCAACTTTCTTTAAGTACGGGCTTAAAAATTTTTTCCATTGGTTTCACTAAAGAAAAGCAGTTTGCAAAACCAATATCCTATAAGTTCTGTGCTCTTTTTTTGTGCATAATCTAATTGCGATATTTGCTCATGAAAATGGAAAATATCCTTAAAATGGCCAAACAAAATATTCAAAACAATGGTGAAATGGGACATCAGGTCAATGATTGAATTACAAAAAGAACACAAAGATTTCATATACCCATCTAACTTACCATAATTATAAGTGTTACCCGAACT
This sequence comes from Asterias amurensis, assembly GCF_032118995.1. Taxonomy (NCBI): domain Eukaryota; kingdom Metazoa; phylum Echinodermata; class Asteroidea; order Forcipulatida; family Asteriidae; genus Asterias; species Asterias amurensis. The sequence goes on along the minus strand of NC_092661.1, from coordinate 15,921,053 downwards.
CGGTCCAATTGTACAGACACTTTTATTAAAGTTGAGATTGAATACTGGTTGTTGGTGATATTTGCTTGCTGGAGAAGAAGGGCTGGATTGTGGAGCACTTTCAGCTGAGGAGGCACCTCTTGGTGTATCTTCTTGTGCCGTTGGCTCAGACCGACAATTAACACTGTCAGCCGAGGCAGCTCCACATGGAGGTTCTTCTTGCCGTGGCGACATCTCAGACTGACCACCATGAACTTTCTCACCTTGTCGTGGTGGCGTCGCCTCAGACTTTTTCTGCGCTCCTGTTTTGAGGTAAGTGCAATTAAGAATGAAATTTACCACAGTATAAACTAACAAGAAAGTCCACATACACATCTATAAAACACATAGTATATTGCATTATGTGTCATTCCCCAAAGGGGGGGGGGGGCATTACCTGCAAAGTATACAAACAATAATATTATAAGTGTTCATTAATATACACTAAGATGAACAACATCACTAGTTGATATCTCAATAGGTATACCCCCAATTGCAACCAGAGTATCAGTTACAACTTGAAGGGACATAGTTAAAAAAATACAGTGTGTGTGTATTACAGCCACCAGCAGCAAAACTTCGCTGGCGGTGGTAACATGCATTATTATTATAGCAATCACCCAACTAGCTGAGACAGTAACCCCACCCCTACCCCCCCCCCCCAAAAAAAAAAAAAATCAAAAAAATATCAAACAACAACAAGACAAAACCCCAAAACATGATTAAAACATGAAGCTATAGATCTTACCTGATTTTCGTCTCTTACCACCGCCCATTAATCCGGGAACGAGTTGCAGCTCCAAGTTTGCACCACACTCTAAGCCATGGTCCTCAAGTGACAGCGCATCACAAAGCTATTAACAGGAGCAAAATGAGAACAAAACATGAATGGAAAAACAACAAATCCATTAAAACAAACTGAATTGTGACGTGTTTACAAATAACATGTAGTGTTGAGAGACAGGAGAGGCCTATATAATTTTAAAAGTACGAGCTAGCATTCACCAAAATACACTAAAACAAAAAGCAAAATCTAGACAATGACATCGAAAAATAATACAAATAATGTTCCCCTCGAGTCCTCGTAGGCCTACTGGTTTTAATCCCTCCAATACAAAATACATACAAAATACAAAACACAGCACATACAGTCAAGGTGAAAGGTCACAACTACCTGACAACCAGGCTGCCAAACCCGACTCGAAAGCATGCTGCCATAAATACGACAGTATTTTGGAAATAAAATGAGGGTTTAATTACCAAAAAATACTTACAGATAGCTCTATGACCCTATCCCTCCATATGGAATAGTATTCGCAGCATGGTCAGAGCCATGATCCATGTAAAATGGAGCAGATTGCTCGAATTGTGACTGCTGTGCTCACCCCTCGTGCTCAAGCAATGTAAAAAGAAGGGGCGAGTATACAGGTCATGACCCCGAACTTAACTTTTTACTATAAATTATGTTAATCACAAAGTTTGAGTACTTGTTTCAACACTGAGGGCGCACTTGAGCTCTCTACAAGGGGTGAACTACTCTAAATCGACCAATATTCATGCGCCAAGCTATTTACCCCAACTTATAACTGGTGGCAAGTCGATTTGGTAAAAAAAAAAAATTGTTTCGGTGTGTTTTTTTTTCTTGGGTAATTAGCATCCAAAATGGCTGGCCTGCCAAAAATTAAATCTGAAGTTTAGTGGGTTGAAAATAACTATATTGAATGTAGGGATATTTTCTTTTTTTCTTTAGCATTTACCATTGTTTGCTGTGGGATTCTAATTAGAGGGGTGTAGCTACGCTGCTTACGCAGGTGGAATGGCAATAAATAATGCTGTAATTACCAGTAAACCCTTCATGGTATAAAGATACTGCTTCTCCAGTGGAATTCCTGATTTTTCTTGCAGTATTCCTTTCAGGTTGCGTATTGATGTGGATGCCAATAGCCGTAGACTGATAGTTTGTTCGACTGAGCTACGAACAAATATCTGGATTTTCTGATCTGTATGGGGCCTTCTTGGTCCGGATCTAAACAAAAAATTGCAAACATAAAATAAGTTACCCAACCTAACTTTAATTTTTTTTAAAGTGAAATCGAACTGCAAGAATAGCAATGCCTGAATGCAATTGTTTTGTTTTTGTGTTTTAGGCGGTGTAAAGTTACCAATAGTTTTGGATTTGAGCAAAAAAAACCTGACAAGAGCGACTTGAGCCAATAACAGTTACATCAAAGGAGCTTTGGCGTCGTTCTGCTAAAATAATCAGACTTTCAGAAATTAATCGCAATACTGATTGATGTTTTTCTTTTTTTTAAGGTGCAATTACTTGGGCAACAAAAACTATAATCTTCATTAATTACCTCGACTCGTGTTTCTTAGTTTGACTTTCGGTGCGTTTTACTTCACTACAGTTGGTTTGTTGTGATTTGACGACTTTTGGAAATGCAGAGAGAAACGCCATTTTCCTGGATGCCCTAATCTTGCTCTTGCTGGGAACGATCTGTGCCATAGCATGATTGCAATCAAACCTGGCAGCATCCATTGCTTCATTCCAGTCTTCTAATGTCTTGAGTGGTTTCAAGATGCCGTCCATGGTGGCTTCCTGTAAGGTTCGATAGTAAAAGGGACAGAGAAGTGTCATTATTATAAAATAATACAGCGGCCCTCAAGTAATCTGAACTAAACCTCACACAATTCGCTTAATACTATATGGGCCATCTCGTCTTTTTACATGAAGTGAGCTACCAAACTATGATACGAGTACCGAATCTAACAGTGTAATACCGAGTAGGCCTACATATTTTTTTAAACAAATATATAGCCTATAGGCCTACTTGTTAAAACAAAAACAGCACGAGGATATAAACACATTTCACTATGACAATAATGCGTTTGTTATCTTTTAAACATGAATACATCAAAGGCAACTTTTTACTTGTTTTTTCTAATCGAATTTAGAAGTGGAAAAATCCCCCTGACACCACGAAGATGCAAATTTGATGTACAGGAAAAATTGCTTCTCGGTTAAACGTGTTTTAAGACCTCCTCACAAACTCCATTGTATACACCTTTATTTAATCATGGAGGAAGGAATGATTTAATACTGTAGTTTACTTTTGTGTAATTGGATAATTGTTTATTCTGGTAGTGGGTTCACATTATTAACCACATAAGTATTCTTCAATTGGTCTGAAATCCTGTTTCGAACATCGCACCTTGCGCATTGAAAAACTCAGGGGTATGTCAAGTGGTCAGTCCACTATGGCCCATGTTATAGAAGGGCACTTGGACGTCGAAGTTCAAGATGCCGGTCTATATTTAGCGCGATGGATCGGGGCTACCGTGTTCCCCTTCGAGTGCAGGAAATCCTTCTCTGAATTATGTGCAGGGTGTCGGTGAGTTGTAAGACTCGTTATTAAAGGCAGTGGACACTACTGGTAATTACTCAAAATAATTATTAGCACAAAACCTCTCTTGGTAACGAGTAATGGGGAGAGGTTGATAGTATAAAACATTGTGAGAAACGGCTTCCTCTGAAGTAATGTAGTTTTCGGGAAAGAAGTAATTTTCCACAAAATTTGGTTTTGAGACCTCAGATTTAGAATTTGAGGTCTCGAAATCAAGCATCTGGAAGCACAAACTTCGTGTGAAAATAATGTTGTGACAAGTTTTGTTTTTCCTTCATCTCGCAACTTCGACGACCGATTGAGCTAAAATTTTCACAGGTTTGTTATTGTTGAGATACACACACTTTGGGTCCAGTGTCAGTTTAAAGGAACACGTTGCCTTGGATCGGTCGAGTTGGTCTTTGAAAAGCGTTTGTAACCGTTTTTTATAAAATGCATATGGGTAGAAAGATGTTGTAAAAGTAGAATACAATGATCCACACAAACATGCCTCGAAATTGCGTGGTTTTCCTTTTACCTTGTCGACTAACACGTCGGCCATTTATGGGGGTCAAAATTTTGACTCCCATAAATGGCCGACCATGTTAGTTCGCACAGTAGAAGGAAAACCACGCAATTTCGAGGCAAACTTGTGTGGATCATTGTATTCTATTTTTAAAACATCTTTCCAACCATATGCATTTTATAAAAAACGGTTACAAACGCTTTTGTTTTGACCGACTCGTCCGATCCAAGGCAACGTGTTCCTTTAACGAAGTAATGAAAACTGTCTTTCAGTGTTGGCCTTAAGGGCGATGTGCCGCTGCACAGTCAGGCTCCGTTGTGTTTTTATTGCTTGTTGTATAGGGGGTGCGGTGCATAAAGACATAAAGGGACCAATACTCGGCTAGCTTTAGTACACACGATCTAGCGGTTGTTGACTGCATTTGCCTATTACTGTTGTACAAATCGCCGTCATATTATAGAAACTTTTGATCGCAACTTCTGGACGGGTCATTTCTCGAGCTTATAGAGCCGTGTACGGGAAAAATTATTCCGCGTTTTCAGCTTAAGAGTTGCATTCCTGATTTTTGCTACATTGAATACTAGTTCGATAATCACGAAAATCTTATTATTCCATGACAAAACATGTCAGCTTCTTCGGGTCACGGACGGATGGGAGATTTAACCGAGTCGTCGTCCGCATTGGACTATCTGGCTCGGTTATGGTTAAACTGACCTGGGCCCAATTTCATAGCGCTGCTTAACGGTAAGCAAATTTGCGTGCTTACTGTAGCAGAAAAATTTGCTTAAAGCCTTAGCGTATTTCACAGGTTAGCAGAAAAATTGGGCGGCCATATTGCGTGTTTTCCGTGGATTTGCATTGTGACTCATTTATTTTCGTGCGGTAAGCACCGGAAGGTTAGCATGCCTTTTCGTGTGATTACGGTTAGCAGCGCTATGAAATAGAAACCGCAGTAAGCACAAAATCGGCCGCTAAGCAGCGCTATGAAATTGGGCCCTGGTCAATCTTCCTGGGTACCTTTTGCTCGGTTAAACTAACCATTCGGGTCGGGTAAGTTACCTGGGCATGCTGTTTGGGAGGAACAATTATTCCTGGGCTGTTCGCATTGGACTAACTTAAAATGGGTAAGTTACCCATTGGCTCGGTCAGTTTCCCAAATTAAGTCCAATGTGAACAGGGCTATACTCAAGTTTGACCCTCGCGAGAATTCCTACATTATGAGGAACATTACAGACTTGGTTTTTGCTAACAAAACAGTATATCGTATACACTAACTGACACACCTGTACACATTTTAGATCAATCGGTCATCTGGGTCATGAGAAGATAAGTGAAAACGGTTACACATTATTTGCATTATGACATCGATTAAAAGAAGAACGAATAACGCTCACTGAGCGATAAATTAAACTCCAAACGAGAATTAGGTTTTATATTAACTCATCCAATAATAATGACATTTCAGACAGAAAAAAAATTACGAATAACGCTCACTGAGCGATAAATTAAACTCCAAACGAGAATTAGGTTTTATATTTCTCATCCAATAATAATGACATTTCAGACAGAAATATTTCAAGGGATGTTTTCTCCTTTTACATTCGACCGTGTTGTACGTAAATCTGTGATCTTAGACGAGTTTTGTTTGTACCAATTCTGTAATGTTCCTTTAATTTTGTCTGTGGATCCAACATGATGCTGACTTTTGACACACTAATGGAATGATATGTAAACATGTGTTGCACACAGTCGCATTGCCAGGTAGAACTTGACATTTTCTTTATTTACTCGAGTGTTAGCAACACTAAATGTGTGTAGGTCTGGAAGCGATCTATGGTTGATCTTTGAACTTCCCAATTACTTACAATGGAACGTTCGCAGCCATGCAATGAGGTACTACACGGGCATTGCTATTTTACGGAGCTTTGGAAGTGCCATCCAGCTTGTTGAGATCCTCTGCAGGACGATGACGTCATAAATAAACGTACGATGATAACAGCCCGAGATAATGTTGAATGTGGAAGAATGTCGTCGTCGTCCAGATGGGTTTTACCCTCAAGATAAGTACACTCCTGAAAGTATTTGTTTGTCTTCCCAATCGGATAATTTTTAATGGGTTCTCCTGCACTTGTTTTGTATCTGGAGGTTATCATCATCCTACGATGAATCGAATCATGGAGGTATAGTCTATATACCTCCATGGATAAATAATCTCTGAAAGTCGGCATATAACCCAAGTAGGCATAAAATAGCAAACCTTTGTGAAAATCTGGGCTCATTCGCAAACTAATAATGAAAGGTTTCAGCTAGGGTTTTTTAATATAGTGAATGTTAACCTCTTTCTCAAAAACTATGTTTCTCCATGCCATGATCGAGGAAGCACATAATCAACAGCTCTCCGTTGGTCGTATACCAAGTAAGTTGTTATGCTAACATATATATTTCTGAGTAAACTACCTATGGTGCCCAGTGCCCAAATGAAAAAAGCTGAGAGATCCATTTAACCCAAATATCACATCAGCCATCGCAAAGTTTCTCCGAGGATTGAGAGATCAGAATATAAAAGTTAACATCATATGCCTCTATATTGCGACATGTGCCTATGGTCGAGTGGTTTCTGCTGTTCAACCAACGTGGCGGGGTTTCCTCTCAAGTCTGATGACCTGCCGATGCTCGCACGACAACATTAGCATAACGACAATAACATTATTGCAACCATCCTGATATGACGACAGTTAACCTTTGAACGTCGGATACATACTGACGAACGGCCTGGAAATTCCCGTGCCATGCAATACTACGATTGCAACCGTTTAGACTTTCGGTGTACATTATCACTTAGACTTGTAGACAAGTCGTTAAATGTCTGTCGCGGTGATAGCGTTCCGACTCTATTCCGAATCTCCCCGCGGTTGCCGCGGTAATCTCGCGAGACTGCGGTCACATTTAACAGAAGTCGACAACCAGCAGTTCGCGCGAGAGCAGTGGTCTCGCGAGAGCACCGCCACAGCTCGACTATCTCACCGCGGCAGTAACGACTTGTTCACAAGTCTATGTATCACTCCGCGGCACATGGAAATTGTGGCAGTTTACGTATCACCGGTTTTGGTAATGACAAAAAGATTATAATTTTAAACAACAACAGGCAGCAAACAACACACAATAAAACAAAAACAAAAAACACCCCAACAAACAAACCACAAACAAACTGTAGTTATCAATAACTGATGGTATAACTATTTTCAACCAATGTAGAACGATCAATACTATTAATTTCGCAGACAAAAAAAAGTAAATCCAAATTCACATACCGGTCCCCGTTGACCTAATACACGGAAACAACAGTGATAGGCATTATAGTGTCATGGTATCATTAGATGAGAGGGGGCAGTAGAACAAGGAACACAACATAATGAGCAATATTGTGTCGTCATATTATTTCTTGTGTTTTTAAAGTAAGGGCGAAGGAAAAGTCCTCACATTGATGGCAATGTACACAGCATAAAGGAGTGGTGTATTTTATTGTATAGTTTGGTGACATGACATTACTCTTTCCAGACACAAACCAAAAAGCTAACTGTTAATTTAGTATTTTTTCAGTTTTCATGTTTCTCGCGCCATCGCGGCCTGAAAATGATGTCGTCTTCGAGGGGCAAGGCCATTTTCATTTTGAAATAGGCACTTCAAAGTTCTGAAATCATGAAACTTCGTGGGGCACGGCCAGGTGGCCAAAAAGCCGACGGTCTCGATGGCCATGGTCATACCGCCATGTAAATTCGAGGCATGTGGGGCCAATTTCTTAAAGAGCTAAGGTTAATATTACTAGCAGTGTCTATCACTCGTAAATGTTAATCAATACAAATCATGGTAAAACAGTTTGTAATCCCCCAAAGTCTTTGTGCACAAAACTCCCTGTGGAGCTAGAGTTCCACCTATGGAGACCCTTCGTTTTGTACTCAAAAACTCATGGGTCTCAATTTTGTGAATACGAAATCATGCCAGTGAGCTTTTCCTAAGGTTTATTGAAATATGGTTTGTAACTAGACCCAGTGGGGCGCTGTTTTCAAATATTTCATTAATACGACCGATTGACAATTTAATTTCCAATTTTTGTCAACGATTTCTTGTAACATCTAAGTGTGTTGTTATGGCCAGGTATCTAAATGGGATAAAGTCAGGAAAAGTTTCCGTATGGCGCCACCACTTTTTCATTCGAAATAAAATAATATAGTATCTAATTTACCTGACTGATATATCCCTTTTTGTAAAAATGAGTGAAAAAGTGGTGGCGCCATATGGAAAGTTATCCTAAAGTCAATTTGACTGCCCGTCTAATTAAGTTTTATAAAATTGGGTCATCTTCCATTGCAAATACCGAATACGTACACAAAGGATGCTGTTTGAGTTTTGTCCTGCCCCTCCTAAACTAAATTTCTATCCTCTGTTTATGTTGATGATAAACCTCGAGATGAGGTGTGGCATGGTCCAGCGTAGTGCCACTATTGAGCTGACCAGTGCGTATACGGCGAAGTTAAGACAATGGACATACTAAACTAATTAATGTTATGACAGCCCTCATCACTGCAGAGTTTTAAATACTATTTTTTTTAAAGGATTTGGGTACCTTTTCAAAATGTCCACAGATTTACATTAAACTTACAGGGTTTGAAGATAATGATAGTGGAAAGCTTCCCTTCAAATTTTACTTACTGGAAGCTGTAGTTTTTGAGAAATTAGTAAAACAGTCTCATGAAAATACGTTTGTAAAATAATATAATTAAAATAATTTTCGTCCCATGAGACGAAAATTATTTTTATGACATAGTTATACTCATTTCCCAAAAACTACAGCACTTCAGCACGTAATATTTTCAGGGAAGCTTTCTTCTATCATTATCTTCAAACTGTGTAAGTTTAGTGTAAATCTGTGGACTTTGTGTTTTTTTGTCCTACAAAAGTAACATAGACCCTTTAAGAACTGTAGTAATTAGGTATTCCCCGCCATTTTCAACAACAGTTCATCTCATTTAACTCGTTTGCATACGAATCAGTAATCGACGGCCAAAAAGGAGTAATATATGCCTTTTAAATTCAATATCACCCTAGCATTCAATTGGTCAAATCTATGATCCTTTAACTTAATATATAGGTTACATGGATCATTCAAATTCGAAAAAGCCAGTAGTTAAAGGTTAGTGAGAATGGTAAATGAGTGAAAATTCAACTGAAGAGTGGTGAAATTCCTGTAATGAAATAGAATGACCGAAAACATGTAGTCCTATGCAAGAAAACGAAATTGAATGCATAATCAATAGTAGTAGCTAGAACACCTAGCCTTAATAGATAGTTTGGATGATTCAAGGGTAATTCATGCTGCGAGGATTTGAAGGCGTGTTGATGAACTAAATTTATTTTTGCTGAAATTGGCTGGGAAGCTAGGCCTAAAAAGCAATGGTACACATGGATGCATGGTGATTCTAGTGAATGGCGCTGTACTGTACTCACCGTAAACGAATTTGTAACTTGGTGTTTAGGCGAATAACGAACACCACATTCAGAGTTGAAACAAACGCGTCTCTAACAGCGGTTTTTTATTCCATTATAGTTTCTGTTTGCAGACGATTATGAAGAGAAATCAATCATTATGCGTAATATGATTATCACTATGTTCAGCCTCCGGTTGCGATCAGAGCGGCAGTTAATGTTGGGTAATTTTCAGAGCCGTTTAACCGGAACTACTTGATAGTGACCCTTTATGATCAACAATACGACAGCACATGGGCATTAATAATGCCGCAACAAAAAAAATCATGTTCAACATGTTTCAGAGATGAGTGTACATTTTGCACGGTGTTTCCCACATCACCCACAGTACAGGGCCTACGTATAGCCAGAAAAGACCCATGGTTGTTTGGGAAAAGGCCCGTCAGTGACAAGTTGATTTATGTTTGTTTTAATGTACACACTGATTCCACATTATTTCGTTGTGCCTGGATGTGTCTACAACAAACGCCGCTTGTGTGTGCGCTGTAATGAACCCTGCCTCGCCCCCCCCCCCCCCCCAAAGAAAAAAACCTGACACCGTAAATGTTTCTTTTTATAAATTGCCCGACATAGTGCAATGATAGAGCATTTTAGGCATCACTAACAGGTTTTCCCCGCCATTTTCTACAAGTTGCATGTTGTTTACGGGTTTATTCAATTTGTCTGCAAATGGGATGCTCCGTTAAAAATAAGCATTCTACAACAAACGGAAGTAGGCATATATACTTCTTTTTCAATAACAGTTAAGCATTCACTGATGGTAACAATAAGAATATCCTTCAATTTCATTAGGTTACCACAAGATCATTTGTGTTGTTGTTGATATAATGAAGAAGCGACTTCGGCTTATAAACTCAATCCGAACTACTCGCTCGCAAATCTATGGCCGAACGGGGCTTATGATCTATGTGAGCAAACAGAGTGGACGTTTTTTTTGTGACGATTTTTTTCGGCCTGCCTTACGAACTTCATGGACGGGCTCAGGCGGGTTTGATCGGAATGATGCTCCTGAACTTTGAGAATGATAACATATTTCGGGCGACCATCCCTTCCTGCAATATAGACGGAGTGGTAAGGCAATGAGGACGTGTGAACGGAATTTACGTAGACTAGGAAAAAGGGCGATCGGGCGTCATAATTTGGGTACGTCCTATTATGTGCACACACAGACCGGCCATGCCAAAAGTGTCGCAGCCCAAGTGTCCGCTCATAATAGCATAATATTGCAAATTTGATTCGACATGCGTCCATGACGTCATATTGCTGATCAGCATTGCGTGCCAACTGCTTCTCAGCTGACAAGCCGTTGTACAAAGATTTTACAAAGTTAATAAAATAAACTATAATATAATACTGGGTCCGTTTTAGCACTCCGTTCACAGAGACCCAAAACCCATGATTACCAGAATTTAAGTGACCCGTATTATAATTTCTGGCCAAAGCTTTTACCTTCTACCTAGCATGCTCCTAGCCAGACCAAATTTGGCCCAGTTATAAGTCTATGACCGACGTCATTGCATGCAACGCAACATTGACATTCCAATATGACAGGAGATTCTGTCCCCCATCGGTGAACTTTGTCTACAAACTTCTTCAGGAACCGCCCTCTTTTGGAGCATCCTCCTCCAGCCCACATTAGTTTCCCATTGGGGACAGAATCTCACTGGTTAAGGGGTGTTTGTATTTGGAGGAGGGTGAACAACTCGACTAGCACTGGGACCTAATAGCTGAGGATTTAATAGAGTTCAAGGGTCAATTGAATAGTTTTCCCCTTTAGTGAAAAGCGGTGAGACTTCTAAGTATGTTTCGTGTATGTTTTTATTTGCACTGATGCTATTGACCCATTTCACCTGACGTCATCATCAGAATAATCTTGGATGCGCCATTTTGGTGGTCAATGTCAACGTGTGTTTATTCAGAGAAGTGCGCATTTTAGGCGACGCGGCGTTTACACACCAACATGGTGAGCGTGGCATCAGTCGCCGTGTGTGACGTGCGTGCAAGGGGTCAATAATAGGAGCTTAATATTAAACTCAACAGATCCGTTCAAGGTTGTGTTTACCTGATCATTTATCTAAAAGGTTTTTTTTGTACGTGCACCTCACAAACAAGTGGTCACCAACACGAAGTGCAAAATGATACACAATGGGCATGCAACACACAATTATACCGTTGCAAAACATCATTAGACTTAAACAAATATAGTAAAAGATTTATCTCTCAAAAAGTTTGCCATACAAAACACACCAATATATTTAAATCCAGCAATAAAGTTAACTATACATGTACAAAAATGGGGGCCTATCGAACTTAACAACATGGTGAGCGTGGCCGGCATCAGTCGCCGCGTGTGACGTGCGTGGGGAGTGAGTATGGACTTTTTATGTGTTCACGGCATAGAGCTATAGTTATTGGTTCGCGGTCATCTTTTTAACATACGGTCGCTAGAAAACGACAAGTAAATAAGTCTTTCGCACTTACTTCAGCGCGCATGCGCTTATTACGTCACGAACTAACCACTAGTCGACGATTGTACCCTGATCGAACTTGCTCCTAGATTATAAAACGTTTGTGTGATACTGCCAAAATATTGTATGCAATTTGTCTAATTTGGCCAAGATCAGGTGCATAAAGCTGTATAGGGGGGACTGTGGCTAGGTAGACATTACAGTGGAATGATTATCACTCTATGTTATTTTGTTTATCTATCACACACTAATTTCGAACCATTTGGTGGTTATACGGTGCATGGTTGCACTCATAAAACATCGTGTCAAGTGCATCCACTATCAATAGCTTACACCCTTTGATACAGAATCACCACGTACACGGTGAAACTATGTACAAATGATGCGCATCAATACACATCTCCAGGCAAAATTACATAAAGTAGTTCCGGTTAGCTCTGAAAAATTACACTCAACCCCATTGTGGTCTGACCTACTATATCGCAAATTGACTGAAGCTGTAGGTAGTAATAGTCATATATGATTGATTTCTCTTCAAAAAGTACCGTCTTTAACCAGAAACTTGGAAGGGAAAACTGCCGATAGATGATTGTGTTTATTTCAGCTCCTAGTTCGGTGTTCATGATTTGCCTACACACCCATGCATGTGAGTAATGCAGTCACTATAATCATGTATACCATTGCTTCATAGGTCTTCCCTTATCCGGCCGCATTTTTGGGGGGCCCTTTAGAAATGCCATCCTCAGAAATTGTTTTATTTGTAAATTGTTTACAAGGGTTCTCTGTTTTTATTCGATTTAAAACAATGTCCCATTGACAATCACTATTAAACGACAATGGCAATTATTTCGTAGTGCAGAATAAAAAATGTTCCTGGCTGATTTCGCGCAATCAAATTCACGCAAACGTTTCCCTATAGTTCATTCAAACTATAGTTTTTCTTTTTTGGGGTACTATTGGTGATTTCATTTAATTACGTTTTTGTGCAAATTAATTCGTTCTTCTCATTCAGTTTTTCGGTTACTCTTATTCACTTAATTACAGGCATTCAAAACTACAATTTCACCATGCTTCAGGTAAAATTTATACTGCCTTTAGAAACACATGGTCCAGCCTCGCGCTATTTAAATAGATTTCTGTATAATTCTTCCTATAAAATTGGATGGTCTTATTTTACCAGTGAATGCTAAACTTCCTTTGACTGTGAAAGCTGATTCATTTTCAAATGAGCCGGATGTTAATTTAAAGGCAGTGGATCGGACACTATTGGTAATTACTCAAAATAATTATTAGCATATTAAAAACCTTACTTAGTGACGAGTGGGGAGAGGTTGATAGCATAAAACATTGTGAGAAACGGCTCCCTCTGAAGTTTTCGAGAAAGAAGTAATTTTCCACGAATTTGATTTCGAAACCTCCGATTTAGAATTCGAGGTCTCGAAATCCACCATCTAAACGCACACAACTTCGTGTGACAGGGTGTTTTTCTTTCATTATTATCTCCCAACTTCGACGACCAGTTGAGCTACAATTTTCACAGGTTTGTTATTTTATATGTTAAGATACACCGAGTAAGATAACTGGTCTTTGACAATTACCAATAGTGTCCAGTGTCTTTAAATGCTTAAATTGTTGAAATTGGCCGGAAAACTTATCTTCGATATAGTTCTCAAAAGCTGTGTTTAAAACCGCCTGCAGTGCGAAGCCCGTTGTCAGCACATGCATTGTAACATTATAAGTTATCACACAAGCGCGAGTGGAATACGGAAAAATATAGCGCTTCTGCGTCCCATATCCAACGAGGCCGAAGGCCGAGTTGGATATGGGACGCAGACGCGCTATATTTTCCGTATTTCCACGAGCGCGCGTGTGATAACGTATTTATCTTCAAGCAAACTTGGCGCGTGACATAGAACACACAAGACGCATGGTAGTGATATTAGCCTCATTGGCACGATACCCTAAGCTGGACCATGCGACACCTCATCTTGAGGGGTGTCATTAACAGGGGACAGTGGTTTGGTAAGGAGGGGCAGAAAATAACTTCTGCACGTAAATGAACACCACAAAGGCCGAATAATTCTTACACTGGTTGAATGGTGGAATTCCTGTATGATCTAAATGGACGTTTTCTTCTGACCACCGATCGGGATAGTCGACTATTAAAAAATATAACAATATTTTGTTTGTTGTCTGTTTGTTTGTTTGTTTGTTTGCTGTTTTTTATTTTTTTTATTTTTTTTTATTCAATACGAAAACTGGTGATACGAAATGTTACACATTGGTGACATTATGGCGGAGTGATACACGGAAGTTAATGTGTAATGTTAGTAAGCCTATTGCGTGACATGGGAATTTCCAGGTTGTTCAAAGGTTGCTCCGTCGTCAGTGTGTGTTGTGGCAGGCCTGTTATTATGCTATGTTGTTGTCGTGAGTTGGCACCGTCGGGGTCAGAGTATAATTTGTTGTATACGTTAAAGAGAGACCCGACACAACAGCGGGTATAAACCACCAGACCTGTACAATTTAATCTCTATGAGGCTTGGTGTTATTCAGATTTTATACGAGTCTTTCGCAGGATAAACAAAAATATAAAAGCACAATTCGAAATTAGCACACTCAGTAAAAACTTTGCGATGTTAAATTCACTTGTTTGTTTGTTTGTTTGTTTGCATGTGTATAACCCCCACCTTGGAGTGGCCGTCCGGTGTGGCAGTCGAGATTCTGTGGTCCCCCTCCCCCCACCATCGGCATAATTATAATGTCAAACTGTGTACAATTGTTTTGGGATAGCGCCCTCTTTTGAATCATCCTCATCACAAGCCCACGTTAATTTTCGGTATGGGGACCAAAATCTCAGTGGGACATAATTCCCTGGGACACCGATAATGTGATGTTAGGCGATCTGTCGAAACACGCAAACCCAAACATAAACGTAAGGTGACGAGAGGCTGAGATGATTTAGCTCAGGATCATACAACATCCAAAAAAAAAGATTATTGCTCTTTATTCGATCTCGACAAAACAACGACCAAAGTACAATACAAGGCAAAATGAAGAACTCGTAAAACCAAAACTGAAACAACACATCAATAAAGAAGATGTCTGGAAGATCACATCAGATCTCTGGAAATTGTCGACTTCCAGAGATATTTCATCATGGGCTGAAAACATTCTGGAAAAAATACTGTCAAGAATCCAAGAAAAATATCTTTGAAAGACAATTCATTCTAATTTTAGGATGTTGTCATCGCGAGGTAAAACTACTACGTCGACGACACTTGTTCAACATTTAATGTAATTAAAAATGTGTGTTTAATGCAAGTCCGCCCCAAAAATTAGGCTAAAAGCCACTCTTGGTATAGGGCTACAAGAAGAAAAATTATTTAGTGTGAAAAGAACTCAAGGGAGCCGAAGGTAGGAGTTGATATTCCTCTTAAAACAGTCACATAGATTGTAAGATGGCGGGAAACATGCACCAACCAAGGAGTTCCAAAATAGATGCAGTATACGTGGAAAAAAAAGCTGTTGAAATGGTCCCTTTAGGCGTAGGCCTAAGCTGTTCTTCATCTCAGCAATTCAATTGAGTATACGGGTGAGAAGAAGCAGAAAGTCTGGTTTCAATCTCAAAATTCTGATAGGAGGAACTAGGTTGGACACACTGGTGGCATATTTACCAAGAAAATAATCTGCAGAAAAGACAGAGGCTGCATGGCTACAGACATACGGTGGGAACGAGGTTGTAACGTTGATCCTAACACTTCACCAACACGTTGACATCCCGAGACATTATAATCGGTTTGTTGTCGAGTCATAGTACGTGAATTATTATCCTATCATCTTGCAGTAAATCGCACAAAGGATATCTCTCAAAAAGTTAGATGGCGCTTCCAGGCCCCCTTATTTAAAATACAAATGTTGCGCAGTACCTCATGGCATGGGAACGTTACGTTCCTTTGTATTAGAGTGATTAGAAAGTCCAAAGATCAGCCGAAGATCGCTTCAGGTCTTTACACGAAGTTTGCCTCGAGTAAATCATATAAATATTGTACCCAAAAGTCGTCATCATGGATCCACAAAACATAGGCTATGTGATTCTGGATTTGGTGTTTTTTTATGTTTAGATGTTTATTTGCAGAACATAAACATTTACAGATTTACATAAAACCTACACGGTCTAACGATGATATAGTAGAACGAAATCCCGAAATAATTATTTCTGTCTGAAATGTAATATTTGACGAGAAATAATTAAAACTAATATCCGGTTGGAGTTTATCGCTCAATGAACGTTTTATGTACTCGATGCCATGCAATGTGTAATCGGTTTTTGCACTATTTTCTTGTGACCCAGATAACTAATCGATCTCAAACTTCTACAGTTTTATGTATGTATTTTAACAGCTGCTCGAGCGAAAAACGTATAACGGTTGCTGATTGGCTTATTGATAGTTTCTTTCTTGATAAATTAAATGTAAATTGTTAAATGTAGTTTATATTTTGATCATGTACACTCTGTTGCAGTTATTGATAACAAAAGTTGGCCCAACCTTAAAGTTTAAAAAAACTAGAAACACTACTGCCGTTGAAGGCATCTATGGCTATATGACAAAACGGAGTTCAAACATAACATGACGTAACATGAGTGACGACATTACAGTGCTTTTTGCGAATCTTTCTGAAAAGCACATAATATGTTAAAGGAAACGTTGCCTTGGATCGGACGAGTTGGTCAAAACAAAAGCGTTTGTAACCGTTTTTATATAATGCATATGGTTAGAAAGATGTTTTAAAAGTAGAATACAATGATCTACACAAGTTTGCCTCGAAATTGCGTGGTTTTCCTTCTACTGTGCGAACTAACACGTTCGGCCATTTATGGGAGTCAAAATTTTGACCCCCATAAATGGCCGACGTGTTAGTCGACGAGGTAAAAGGAAAACCACGCAATTTTGAGGCATGTTTGTGTGGATCATTGTATTCTACTTTTACAAGATCATTCCAGCCATATGCATTTTATAAAAAACGGTTGCAAACGCTTTCCAAAGACCAACTCGACCGATCCAAGGCAATGTGTTCCTTTAATAGGAGAAGTGTATAGGAGAAGTGTATTCACATTTAAATCATTTCTGTTTAAACACTTTAAATCCTATGAGGAAATCGTATTTGTTTTACTGCATCATTTCAAAGGCACGTCAGTGACCAGGGGCATATGGAGGAAATCGCTTTCGTTTGCCTCCGTAAAGTTTCAGGCCTGAATTTGCAAAGGGCCACTGTATCGATTCATGGTTGACATTTCTGTCCCCTTTACGATCGATCCTTACAGGAACTTTAGCCACCATGGACGGCATCTTGAAACCACTCAAGACATTAGAAGACTGGAATGAAGCAATGGATGCTGCCAGGTTTGATTGCAATCATTCTATGGCACAGATCGCTCCCAGCAAGAGCAAGATTAGGGCATCCAGGAAAATGGCGTTTCTCTCTGCATTTCCAACAGTCGTCAAATCACAACAAGCCAACTGTGAAGTAAAACGCACCGGAAGTCAACCTAAGAAACACGTGTCGAGGTAAATAACTTCAAGGATCCGTATTTTGTTGTCTAATCAATTAAACATTGTACAAGCAGTGGACATATTATGTCCTAAAACTGTGCAGAAGAAAGAAAACGAACTCTATGAAAAAAAATGTAACTGTTCATTTAGTGTTGAAATTATATCTGAAATTTCATTTCTAATAAATTAATTTTTGGCATCTGTCGCTCACACCACACTTGAATTAGGGGGTCTTATCAACATTGTCACTAGCGCACAAACCATACACTTTTAATTATCCTCTACCTCCCACAAAAGTGTACGAAAAAAAATCTCCACATACAATAAGAGGTACTAGTGTTCATAGGTTTTGGAGGTACGTCGGCCGGTCGAACACGTCACAGCCAATGAACAGCTCTCCATGGGTAGCTCCACCCACAATTTACATACACGGCGAAAGTTGCACAATGTTCCTTTAATTATTGTGAATCATTGACAAGGACTCATGCATCGGACTCTGCGATGACGAAACACCTGGTACGCTTACCCGCGCTATTTAAAGGCAAATGAATATACATGTACAGTGTGATTGTGACGTATCAAGTAACACAAAGAGTTCCCTCTGTTAAAAAAAGGTGCAGACTGTCTACACTCAAGTTGGCTGTTTTTGGAACTCTTTGTTTCACTCGGTATGTCACAATCACACAGTTTATTCATTCGCCTTTGATATTGCAAGGTGTTTCGTCATCGCAGAAGCCGATGCATGAATATTCACCCTGTAAATAAATGACTTACAATAAAGGAACCTTGTGCAACATTAGTCGTGTATGGAAATTGTGGGTGTAGCTACGTGGTCGACCGGCCGACGTACCTCCAAAACCTATGAACACTACTTAGACGAGCAGATATAATTCCCTAATGTCCTGCGTAGGCCTATAAGACACGACAGCTTATATTTGACTTTCGAAAAGTAAAAAAAACAAAAAAAAAACAACAACAACAACAACAACAACAACAACAACAACACTGCGTCTTTTAAAAAATATATACATTTATGGCCAAAAGGGCCATGAGTGAAGCTAAGTTTGTAAAGTTTGACGTTGTTTCAGAAAACGAAAGCGCACGGCGGGTTTTAACCCATTCTCCCCAGCGCACTGTTAGGCCTACGCTTGTAGAATTGCCAACAGCATTGTATTATTCGTTCAATTCTATAGTCACTGATTATAACGATGAATCGTTTTATTGCAATTCAATGTCCTTTCTAGATCCGGACCAAGTACAGATCAGAAAATCCAGATTTTTGTTCGTAGCTCAGTCGCAAAAACTATCAGTCTACGGCTATTGGCATCCACATCAATATGCAACCTGAAAGGAATACTGCAAGAAAAATCAGGAATTCCACTGGAGAAGCAGTATCTTTACACCATGAAGGGTCTACTGGTAAATGCACCTCATTTCTTTCTGTTTCTCTTGCGTATCTACACTTGACAACTAATTACTCAAAATAATTGCTAGCTTTAACTTTTTGCGTAACAAGCAATGGGGAACTGTTGATAGCATAAAACATTGTGAAAAACGGCCCCCTCTGATCTGAAGGAACGTAGTTTTTTTTTTGAAAGAGGTAATTTCTCACTCTATACTTCATCAGCTGAAGCCTTTTTATTATGCATCCGTATATGCAACAAAGGTGTTTATCCTTTCATTATTCTCTTGCAATTGACTATTGAGCCTAAATTTTCACTTGTTATTTTATGCACATGTTGGTATACACCAAGTGAGAATACTGGTCTTTGATATAATAAACGTGTCCATCGCCTTTAAAGGATTTGGGTACTTTTTGTAACACAAAACACAATGTCAACATATTTTACATTAAACTCACACCGTTTGAAGATAAAGATAGTAGAAAGCGTAACATAAAATTGCTGAGGTGCTGTAGTTTTAGAGAAATGAGTCACGAAATTACGTTTTACACGCTAAACTAATTTTCGTCTCCAGAAACGATATTATTTTCGTGACTTGTTTTACTCATTTCTAACAAACTACAGCACGTACCTCAGCAAATATAAGGAAATCTTTCTACCATACATTTTCTTCAAACTGCGTGAGTTTGATGTAAATTTGTGGCATTGTGTTTTGTGTCCATACAAAAAGTACCCAAATCCGTTAACACCCACACACCGCCAACCACATAATTAATTGTTGTTTTATAGGTTTTTGGTTTTCCAACGTTCATGTCTTGCTCTCATTTTGTTCCTCTTTCCAATAAAGCTTTGTGATGCACTGTCACTGGAGGACCATGGCTTAGAGTGTGATGCAAACTTGGAGCTGCAACTCGTTCCCGGTTTGATGGGCGGTTGTAGGAAACGTAGGCCTAAATCAGGTAAGGTCTATAAGCCTGTGTTTTTAATTAACGTTTGGGATTTTGTTTTTGCTGTTTATGTTTGTTTGATGGTGTTGTGTTCGTACGTCGTCAAAATAGGTAATAAACAGACAAGGAAACGAGTGTAACGTGCGTCCATACTCTGGTTCTATTCACGTGGTTATAAAACAAAGCAAAACTACAGAGCTCTCGTACCACGAGATCTCGCGTTAAACTATGACATCATACTCTATAAATAGATCACTGAGTCTGCATACACTACAGAGGGTTGACGTGTTTTCGTTGTTGTTTGCTTCGTTGTCTCAGCAAGATGTGAATGATTACCATGTTGCGAGGTTAACGGAGGCCTATAGGTTGCTGCCAAACTCGCAAAATGTGTGCGAGTTACATGAACATGCATGCTGATGTGTACTGCCTGTGTGTTTGCTCTGCAGACAAACCCAGACAGAAAACAAACTAACTCAAATCCTGTTCAATATGAAACACTGATTTATTCATTCTTCAAGAACAACAACTTGTTCAATCACTCACTCACTCACTTCAGTATATTTTACTACTGTCTGCGTTGCTGCTAGAAAGGGTAACAACGCATCCTGCCAGCAGAGCACCTGGATAATCTTATCTTATACATTTTGTTATACAATGTTATACAACAACAAATGCGCGTGTCAATTCGTCCAATCACTGCGCAGTTAAAGTTCAGGCAGCTGCCGGCCTTTGCTTCCCATAATATGAGGACGGGGCCACTCCTATACACAGTGTACAGTTTGAGATCGTTACATACAACGCCTTGTTTGCGGAATATGTGTTATATAGACTTTTATGTGGGTTGGTTTTTACCGTGGTGAACCAATTCTCACTCTAAATTTCCCCTGTGAACAGGAGGGCAGAAAAAGGCTGAGCCGACGCCACCACGACAAGGTGAGAAAGTTCATGGTGGTCAGTCTGAGATGTCGCCACGGCAAGAAGAACCTCCATCTGGAGCTGCCTCGGCTGACAGTGTTAATTGTCAGTCTGAGCCAACGGCACAAGAAGATACACCAAGCGGGGCCTCCTCAGCTGAAAGTGTTCCACAATCCAGCCCTTCTCCTCCAGCAAGCAAATATCACCAACAACCAGTATTCAATCTCAACTTTAATAAAAGTGTCTGTACAATTGGACCGAGTTCGGGTAACACTTATAATTTCGGTAAGTTAGAAGGTCTATGAGTTTTGTTATGCAATACGTGGAGGTGCACCCTTAGTGTCCAATTTCATTCTATTTTCAATTTTCTGTTTTGCCATTTTCAGGAGATTTTAGATTTTCTTGAGCAAATAGTGATGTCATGTCCTGCAGGATCTCATTGTTGTAATTAGTTTATGTACAAAATATGCACAGAATTTATGATATTTTATTGTATACTTTTTTTTCTTTCTTCAGTGATTTGTTTGTGTGTCAGTTCATGACATTAAACCAGATAATTTTTTTGTCACAATTTCGTTTTACAAGCAATTTTTGAGGTTTAACAGTTTATCGGATGAAACAAGTGCCTCCATGAAGTGACATCATTTCGACAGCGCCCTCAGTTGTTCAGGGAAGAGAGGAAAATGTGTGTTCCAGAAACAGCGTAGTAATAAACTACGCAAACAGAAACAAAATACATATTATCTGCTGTCTCATAGCCGTTTCAATATAATTTTTTGTCAGGTATTCCGATAACAGCTGATGTACAAAGACACGGCGAGATAGATAAAGCACTGACTGATCACCTACTTGACATGTTACAAGCACTGTTCAATGATTACAAAGTGATGATCGGACTGAGGAACTTCCTCCGCACAGTCTCAGCTCAGCTAGCAGACATTGTGCCTGGATCGGTCAAATTGATTGCTCAAGTAACCAGCCGAGAAGGTCTGGATAAGCTCTGGGCTATGTACCAGTCTGGAGAGCTCGCCAAAAGACTCACAGAAATTCTCATCACAGATGAACTGATGGAATCGGAGACCAAGAACGATATTACTCTCAAAGTGACGATGATGGAGAGTGATTACAGAAAGGGATGCGAATGGTTTGGTGAGTAGGCAACATTTCCGGGTTTTTTGGTCATTCAAGCTAACAAAATATTGTCATTGAGATGATCAACTGCGTTCCCACGTGTGGTATTCCACATGTCCCATTAATGATTTGTATCCTATTTTTGCTTAGCAGGAAGTTTTCTAAGCAACGTTTGCTGCTAAAGCAGCTCTATGAAATTGGCCCTAGAAATGACCATTTGCTGTGGAGACCAATTGGCTAACCCCCCCCCCCCACCCCCACCCCCCCCCCCCCCAAAAAAAAAAAATCGTGATTGGGGAGGGGGCTCCGAATGATCATATTCACACCATGAAACTTGAGTTTGAGTGACTGTTTTGAATCTAATTTCAGAATCAATCGAGGAGAAGTTACCTGAGCGTATGGCAGATTGGACGGCAGGCCAAGTGAAACACTGGCTTCTGGATATTATTAGAGTAAAGAAGCACTCTGTTGAACAACTTTACCATGAAGGATTTGATGGCAGGGCCTTGCTGAGTTACACACGGGACCAGTTAATGGAAGATTTCAACTTGGACAAAATAGGGTCTCGTCTGATCTCAAACGGTAAAGAAGACTGGTTGAAATCCGTTAACAGACAGCCTGAAAAATACATAGAAGTCACGAAGGTGGACAGAGACGAATCAGGTCAAAAGGGTAAAGGGCTCCCTCTCCAGACTACTGATGTCACGATAAGAGCCACCGATGGTACATCCAAAGATGAAACAGACACTCAACGTGATAAACCAAATAAGAAGACTCATTCAATGCACAGCGAAAGTACACAGGTGTTTAATCCTCCCTCGACCACGCATCCACAAACTCCCAAATTCAAAGATAAACACATTGAACCGTCATCCAAACACAGTGAGAGCTCTTCTGTCACGAAGCAAGTTGATGCTGGAAAAACTTGTCCCACTACAAAACCTGTTGGACATTGCAAACCAACATCGCTTGACGAAGCTGAGAAAAAATCCCAACCATCGGTCCGGCCAAAGCAGCGAGTCACCCCATTGAAACAAAAGCAACAACCCATATCCAGCGATCGAAAGAGTACAACACCGATCAATCCCAGCCTCCAGCATCCCACAACAAGTCAAGATGAGCTTGCATTGGAAGAAGGGCATTCAGCACAAACCCCGAGTTCAATTCCTGTTCAATCAGACTGCAAAACTACTGAAATCTCTCCGGAGGTATTAAAGAGAAGTAAGGAGACAGCATCTTCATCTACTTCAGACAAAGAAACCGATGTTAAGAAGCAAATTGGTCAGATTCATGATGAGAGTGGAGCTGAAGGTTCCTCGGCTGCAATAGTTTCACTTATTGAAGCAAGCAAGACATCCACAAGTAAAGATGTGGCTCCTGTGGTTCCCTTCAGCAAGCAGAAGATGCCACCACACAGGCCGATGAGACTGCAGTCCAAAGAATCGCATGCCGAAGAGCCCAGGCTTCGTAAACTACTTACAGGTGATGAACACGGTGAACTAGATAAGTCCTTCTATCCAGTGCTCATTGTAAATAAACCGCCAGAGTCCGTTATGCCATCTGAAAAAACTGATTTGGAACAAGCCTCAATTGCTCAACAGTTTGGTTTTATCAATGGTATTAAATGGGTAACTGTGCTGGACTTTAATTCCAAATCCCTGGTGAATGGCCTTTGTAAACTTTACCACGACGAGCGGATGGTCACATTACAGCAACCCGAGTTGTTTAAAGACGTTGAGTCGGATGTAGAGTTGACAAGCAGAATCGAATTTCCTGAAAAAACACTCTGGATTTTTACGAATGGACGGGAAGACGACCCTAGTCTTGCAACTCCTCGAATGAATCTACAGGACTGGAACAGAGAACGTAGCAGAGACGTCGAGGCGTGTATCACTTTCTTCTCAAAACCGTCAGTAATACCTAAAGGCCGTGCCGTCCTATTGTTCCTTATACTCTCGGATGATGAGATTGATATTATCTGCGACACTTTCAGGAAGATCTCATCTTCCTTTCAAGGCTTGCAGAACATCACGTGCATTGCTGAGGATCCAAAATCATACGCCAAGTTTGTAAGTGGTGTGAGTAGATGGTTCTCTGAAGAAGAAATCAACCAGATAAGTGTCGTGGGTTTGACCTGGGAAGATATGAACCGTATCATGATGCGAATGGAAGGCATACACCAAACTATGGACCACGAGCTACCTTGCCCAGGAGGTCGACCATCCTGTTTCCTCTCCGACAAACAAAGAGAAGAATGGAATGACATAACAGTCATCTACAAGAACGAATGTGAAAATACAGACATGGACGAATCAAACCCAGGCTACGAGAAATTCGCACAACGAAAGGAGTTAAGTTTTTACCATGGAGAAAAGGTTGACTGGTGGAACTTTGCCCTGGGCGATAAATTGATCGGCGGAGGCTGCGGGCATGTCCTGAAAAGAAAAGGGTTTGGCGAACTCTTGCAAAAGATGATTAAACCATTGAACAGTCGTAAGTTCAATGACAGTAAAATTGTCACAGTGACCTTGTTACATGAACCTGGTGCAGGCGGTAGTACCTTGGCTCGCCATGTGTTTTGGGGACTGCACAGAGAACACCGTTGCATCGTAATCAACAAGGTTACCAACAGCACTGTCAACCAAGTAATGGAGGTTCGACGATATGGTTATGAAAACCGAGATGCAGAGGAGATTCCTCCCATTTGTGTACTTGTTGAAAACCTAGATGATATGGAGCTTACCGATCTGATAGCAGAACTTGAGGAAGTGTCCAAGGGCATAGACGTGGGACACGGTGCTGTTTGTGTTCTTCTCCACTGCAAACGAAGTGTGATGTCCTTCAAAATTACCCAAGACAAGTCCAGTCTCGAGGTTGCGTTGTATCATAAACTGGACCCAAGTGAAAAGGCGTGGTTTCAGCGAAAGTATACTGAATTGGAAGACAAGGAAAAGATGTTACAGACTGGGGAGTTTAAGCCAGATAATCTCCTAGCTTTCATGGTCATGAAGGAAGAATTCAACACGGACTATATAAAAAATGTTGTCTCGCGGATACTTCTTGATGTCAAGAATGACGAACTTTTGCTCATCAAATACTGCGCATTCCTGAATTCCTATAGACCTGACTCTGTAATACCAATCTCTTGCTGTGACTCAATGATGGGTAAAAACTCTCCCTTAATGCGACTGGGAGGCAGATCTCATCATATCTCGTCGCCCCGGCAGCCCTGGGAAAAAATGGTTTCCCCATCATTCAATATCATGGTGTTAAGGCAGAACAACGGAATAAAAATTTTCCATAAAAACATAGCAGAAGAGGTTCTGGGTCAAATTATGCAGCAGAACGGGAATCAATCCCGGTTTGACGTCACTGTAGAGTTTTTAAAGAGTGAGTTACTGAAGTCCAAGTCATACAGTCTACAAAACCTCTTTAAAACAACCCATGACCTTCTCATCCGAAGAACCAAGCTGTCAAACGAAGCCAAGACGGACTTTTCTGATCTCATTGAAGCTATTATACTCTCTCACAAATCACAAGCAGCGATTGATATACTCAAACTCGGGTTTGAAATACTCGATGATCCCTTTGTTGCGCAACAGGTTGCTAGATTGTATCTCAAAGAGTCAGAGTTTGGTAAAGCAAGCACTTATGCTGATAAAGCGTTGAATCTGGATTTAAAGAATGCTTACTTTTGGGATACCAAGGGAAGAATCCTTAAGAAATACTTGACAAAGCTCTCGCAGCCATTCTTAGATGAACACCAGGTCATGGAAGATGGCCTTTGCCGTGATTTCACATCTAAGTCATTCGAAGCTATGAAGGTCTTCCGTAATTCTTACGAGGTATCCAAAGAGAAGATGCAAACGGAATACACAGGTTTGTATGCTGTGGTTGACGTAGCTTTCAGACTGCTGAAGGTTATTTACACGTGTGTGGAACCACTGAGAACCCATGGAGGCAAAACCCAACACTCCAAACCTGATTTGAGTCCAGAGCTTGAATCCACACTTGACAAGCTTAAGAACCGAATAGAATATGTTCTGAACTTGATGGATGACATAACTACCTATTACAAAGACGGTTCGCATGCACAGGTGGCTAAAAGGACACTGGATGAAGTGAAGGAGTACCTGAGAAAGTACACAAGTCTGTATGAGAAATACTTTGCAGACTCACTGTCGGGTAATTATAGATACCCGGTTCCCACCAATGTATTGGATGAGCGCCGTTTCAAAGTCAAACAATTAAAGTGTGACCAGTTCCGTGATATCTTTGACCTAGCTCGAGCAAAGAACGATAACACTCTGCTACAAGCTCTTCAACTGTTAGGGCAGAATTCAAGTGATTACAGTTTTTTTGATTTGAAAACTCAGATTCTTGTTCATCTGGCTCTGTCTTCGATGGGTAAGCCGATAATGAAAGCTGACGATGTGTATCAGAAGTTCGTTCGACCCCTTTTTAAGGAAAGAGACCGAGATGGCAATTTCTACCCTCCGTTCTTCATGATGATGTTCTTATGGCCATTGGAGGGCGTCGAATCAGAGAGAAAAGATAGGAACGACTTGTCTTACTATTCTTTTGAATTGACAAAGCGTGGAGACAACGAAGGCCAAGAGCGAGTGAAACGCCATGCAAAATATAACATGAAACCTCGGACATACTTCTTCCTTGGTCAAGGTAAAGATCTGAGGGTGTTCGTTCACATCAGTGAATTGCCGCATGCAGCTCAACACAAACTTGACAAACACGATAAAGACGGCACATTTTGGCATTCGGATTTTGTCAGGAAAAGGTTGCTCCGTCTGAAGGGTGTCCTTATAAGTCCCATGTACCTAGTCTACCGGTCACCCAAAGGGGAGGATATACAAATCAAGCTAGCCGTGCCGTATACGAAACGCACTCCCAGCCAAGAGAAGGTGGAATTTTATCTAGGGTTTAGCTGGGTCGGACCAGTCGCTTATGATGTCACCACAAAAAACAAGAGACATGAACATGAAGATACCGTACTGCGTTTTCACGAAGCCTATCCGAAACACATTCTGTCAGATCAATCGTCAAGACGGTCTGGAAAATCGGACTCGTTGGGCATCAGCAAGCTGGAGAGAAAACGCCAGGACTTGCATATGGAGTTACAGACATTGGACAAGCAGGGAATCAAGGTAAATACATGTAACAATCCTAAACGAGAACTTGCCACAACTTATTTTGCTTGCTGTTATAAAGTCTATGAAATCATCGTGCCCAATATTTCCTTCTGTCTTTTTGATGGTAGACCTTTAAGGGCGAATGCAAGAACGATGCTAACATTATAAGTTAGGATAAACGCTTCTCACTGGCGTCACATTTCTTTAGGAAAACTGTCATTTTGAATTACCATACGACATGCAGTGCGGTTCTCAGCACACTGTTCGCACACTTTAAAAGATGATGAGCAAAAGAGTGAGGCCATCTGAGAATTGTTTACAGACACCAGCAGATGGGAAAATACTTTTATCCATAACAATGTGGCCTCTCAATATGAGAAATGGGTTTTTAAAGTTGTTTTTAAAGGAACACGTTGCCTTGGATCGGACGATTTGGTCTATTAAAAGCGTTTAAAACCGTTTGTTATGAAATGCTGGTGGTTAGAAAGATGTTTTAAAAGTAGAATATAATGATCCACACAAGTATCACTGAAAATTGCACGGTTTTCCTTTTACGTCGCGAACTAACACGGTCGGCCATTTATGGGAGTCAAAAATTTGACTCCAATAAATGACCGACCGTGTTAGTCGACGAGGTAACCAGAAAACCACGCAATTTTGAGGCATATTTGTGTAGATCATTGTATTCTACTTTTACAACATCTTTCTAACCATACCGATTTTATAACAAACGGTTACAGAACGCTTTTCAAGGACCAACTCGACCGATCCAAGGCAACGTGTTCCTTTTAAGACACATGGACACTATTGGTATGTACTCAAAATAATTGTTTACACACATGTACACAAAAACTTCTTTGGTAATGAGCAAGTGTTGAGGGTGCGAAACATTGTGAGAAACGGCTTCCTCTGAAAACGTAGGTTTTTAGAATGTGGTAATTTCTCACCCAAAATATTAAAAGACTCGGCTGAAGCCTTTTGTTTATGCATCTGAAATCACATGATTAAGTAATGCAGCGAGGGTGTTTTCCTTTCATTATTCTCTTGCGAATTATGACCAAAGTACATTCTGGTTATAAAGTGATATCAGTAAAACTTACTTCGATTTTTCTTTTTCAAAACAGACTGAAGAAACCAAACGGAAAAGAGAGGAAATCCTTCGTAATTTGACGAAAACGCAAGCGGATCTGAATGAAGCTTTAGTAAAGTTGGAGGACTCGTTTGAAGACGATGCATTTTAAACGTGAGTCGAGCCTCAAGATGGTCTCCTGGCCCTCATCCTCGTTGAAGATGGACATAATTCCACTGTAAATAATTTGGTAAACTCTTAGGTAATATACAGAATCGGTAAGAACAAACAACATCATTGTTCAATGAAAGCTTATCTGATTACAAAGTTTGTACTAGAATCCTTTCTTCTGTAAATTCCCCATGCAAATAGCATACTCGAAAACATCTTTACCTGGAAATCCTCCAAAACGTAACGGATGGTTTCGATAGTATGCTAAAAACTATGAATGTTTTTTTAACTATTATTCTAGACTCACACAACGGTGTAAACTCAAATGTTCACAGATGTGTTGTATATCACGTATTGTTTGATCACAACATTTGCCCTACCAGCTGCTCAATGTTCTTCTCTACTAATACTGTTATCTTTCAAAAGCAAGCGTGTGCGCTGTTTGAAGAAAGGCACAGCTTGTGTTGCCAAAAATGTTGAGATTAAGCCCTCAAAACTCTCCTGCAACAAGGCCATCATCAAAGCCATCATGTCAGGTTCTTTGTATATACAATGACACCGATAGTTTGTATTCTCAATTTATAAAAGGGATCATGCAGACTAATTTTCATTCCAGTGTCACCCCAAGTGCCTTATGCGAACACTTAGTTAAATATTTCGGAGTATGTGCAACTATTATTGTTGTTACTGTATTTTACGTGTGCAAGTTTGGCTCTTTAAATTAATTTAGCTCCTTTAAGTTTACTGTTTCCCAATCACGAGGTAAGAGAGGGCGGCAGTTAGTGTGGGGTCATCAAGGTAATAATATATAAATAAACGATCATCACTGCATTCTGATCGAACGTCGAGTTGAAACGCGGTTCTTTTCTGAACCAACACTACTCATTTGGAGATTATCATTAATTACGTTACCGCAAACCTTAATAATGTTGGTGTTTGCTTTTGTTATCCCTAAATATTGGTTCATTTCTGTACCGTGTTCTGAGACAATAGTTTCCTAAAATACACTAAGTCCTGGTTTGTGGGCATGATTATATTATTATCCTCAGTAGATTTTGAATCAAACGTTCTAGAGCTTTGTGTGGACTTCGTCCTTGTAGACCCATCAGAACTGTCCTCGTCGAATCGGAAATCCCATTGATTGGCCTAAACGTAAACCTCAAAAACAGTTGAAAGCTCTCCCACTACATTTATTATATAGCTCCAGAACTTCAGCACCCGAAGACAATGAGATATCATCACGGGTCGTGATGTCACGGTAGTTTCAAGATCGGTCCACTCGTTTTATAACGACTTTTAGATAACATTCCCCCGACTATATCTTTGTGAAAAGGCAAACAGTTGAAATGATTAGATGATTATGATTTTTAAGCCTGATATGTTCCGTTTCTGGATGGTATATTTGGTAAACTACGTATACATGTATATTTTGAAGTTTAAATGCGTGTTTTCTATTCTATAGTTCGGCTCATATATACCTTGTGACCCTTTCCCATTTTCTAAACTTCTTCGTGCATAGTGTTTATACTTGATCTTTCAGCTTGTTTTTGAAGATAGCTAGCACATATACTTTTGGTTATTATTATTTACTTTGCTCATTTGCATTTGTATTAAAGTTTTATTTACGATTGATTTAATATAGTGACACCAATATTCAGTGTTTAACCATGGCATCTCATCCATGATTCTATATCACTAATTAATTATTACGTAAACGGTCAGCCGGTTGCTGACCCCCCCTTTTTTTTACTGAGTGATTTAATTTAGTTTTAAAAAGTTTGTCTCCCAGTTTGTTTTTATATGTTCCATAAATAATGTAGAAGTGCCATGAGCGTCACTGGGTGGCGGATCTTAGCGTTATTCTCAAAAGCTATTTCTTCCTCCATGGATACATTTGACTATTGTTAATTTCTCAAAACAATTGTTAGCATCAAAATGGCCACAGATCTTTTTCTTACGCCGCACCGTTTCTTTGGAATAGTCTTCCTGTGCATATTCGCCAAGCTAATACTTTACAATGTTTTAAGTCCTTGTTGAAAACTCATTTGTTTAAAGCTTCTTTTTTGTAGTTTGCCTATTTGTATCTTGTATCTTTCTCTAATTGTTTATTTTATTGTTTCTTTAATGCGCTTAGAGGCTTTTGCATTAGGCGCTTTACAAATGTCTTATTATTATTATTATTATTATTATTATTATTATTATTATTATTATTATTATTATTATTATTATTATTATTATTATTATTATTATTATTATTATTATTATTATTATTATTATTATTATTATTATTATTATTATTATTTTTATTTTTATTTTTATTTTTATTTTTATTTTTATTATTATTATTATTTCATTTTATCACAGCATGCAAAAGAAAGATGTCATATTCCTTTGTGCTGGTAACTCCTCGAGTCGGGCTACGTCCCGTAGCCTTAGATCTCAAGAGTCTTTCTCAGGATCCTCGCTGTTCCCAAAAGCGCTGCCTTCTGTAACAGATCTACCCTCACATTTGTCCCTATTTCATCTAGATGTTTCCCCAGTGCTTTGGGAATGGTGCCAAGTGCCCCAACCACCACGGGGACTACTTTTACCTTTACCTGCCAAATCTTACGAAGTTCCCTAGCCAGGTCCTGGTACTTCTCGATCTTTTCCATCTCCTTCGAAGCTACCCTTATATCACCTGGCACAGCTATGTCAATGAGATGACACATCTTCTTCGTCTTATCTAATAGCACAACATCGAAAAAAGAACGCTCCGGGGATCACCTCGGGAGTCATAGTTTTTAACCATTGCACGAGTAAAAGCAGTCAATATTTGTTTTATAACACCCCAAACATTTCTAAATACTGTACTATTATTATTAAGTTACACACCTGAATGCTACAATCCACGGACGACGCGAATACAGATTGCAAACACTTTTACTGACTGTGTTGCATGATATAGTGTCGTGCAATCCGAAATGGTTACAGACTATTATTTTATCATCCTCGTACACGCAACGGACGTCTGGGTACTGCACGCCGTGTGCTAGTCTGTCGGACTAGCGCACGGCGCCGTGTGCTAGTCTTCGGACTAGCGCATGGCAAACCGACGCACTATCACACGGCCGTCGTCTAGCAAAACTAAGACATGTCATGTGACGCGCTCTAAACCAATGAGCAGGCAGAATACTTGCAAGGGGTGTTATAAATAAGAATAAGAAACAAACAAATCTGCACAGCAACATTTCTGGCCTAATAAACAAAAATGGGACATTCATAGCTCCATGTTCTTTACAACCCACTAGAGCAAGTAAATAGAGGATTATAGAAAGACAAAAATACTACATTGTTTTGCAACTTGTCTCCTTTTCTTCGAAAACTATACGAAAAGTTAAAGCAATAAAATTGAAGACTACTTATTTTCGCTTTATATTGGCATTGTACATAAATATTGTGTTTTACTTGTGGTTTTTTCTTATCTCTCAGTTTCGGTTTAATACAATGGGAGACTTTCAGGACATAAACAATGGAAATTTACCTGGGCCCAATTTCATGGCTCTGCTTACCGTAAGCACAGAATCGGCGCTTACAGAAGCAGGGATTTCACGGGTTAGCGGCGAATTTTGGCTTCTGCGCGTGCGTACTCCCCGTTACTAGTCATTCTAGGCTTACAAGGCTAGCGCAGAAATTTGGCGCTTGCACGTACGCAGGGAATCATGATCGTAAGCGCAGAATTCGGCGGTAAGCAGAGCCATGAAATTGGGCCCAGGGCAAGTCGTTGAATGTCTGTCGTGGTGATAGCTTTCCGACTCTATTCCGAATCTCCCCGCGATTCCTGCGGTATTCTCGCGAGACTGCTGGCCCCGCGACGCGAGACTTTACTGCTCTCACGACTACGGTGCCATTTATTGGGGAGTAGAAGTAGCACTAGTAGCACCAGTGGGCAGTAGCACCAGTTGATGGGGAGTAGAAGTCGTCAACCAGCAGTTCGCGCGAGAGCAGTGATCTCGCGAGATAAGAGCACCGCCACAACTCGACTATCTCACCGCGTGGGACCATACGACTTGTCCACAAGTCTACCCAAGTAGCTGCTTCTCAGCACACCATTGTTTTATAAGTACCGGTACATACAGAGCAAACGTTAAACGATCAATTATTCTGAACATACAAAACACCAAGTGAAATACAATTTAAAAAAACAATAAATTTTAATCTCACAAAAAAAATATTGCTGCGAAAACACATTAAAACCAAGTTTAACCAAACTTGTACACTTGTTAGTACCGATAGATCCCTTCCACCATAATTATACAGGCAAATAACAACATTTCTCAAACAACATTATTCATCAATGTGCCCTCCGGATTCAGTACAATAAGTTTAATATACAATATTACAGGGGAACCTTACAGTAAAAAATGTTAATTGAAGGAGCCAATATTATAGTGACCACCTTTCGAGAAAAGTTAACATTATGAAGTAAGGACGAAAGACAACTGTACTGAAAATAGGTGTTTAATAAACTTCCATCGGGGATAAAGACATTGCCATAGAACTGCAAAGGTCGTGGGCTCGAATCCTATACCCGAGTAATATGCCTGCCTGATTTTGTTCACAGAACTTGGGAAAGTACCGAGTATACAGTGCTAACATCGGTGTACTGAAAATGTTTCAAAGTGTGAATATTATAATGAAACCTTGGTTGGCAAAAGCTCGGGTTGTGACAATGCAATGCAATGAAACGGTCCATGCTCGGTTTTCCAAATGCATTGTGGTATTTTTTTAAGATGGCGGTTTTACAAATGGGCTGATTTCATCCTTTGAGCAAAATTTATTCAGTTAGTTTCTCAAGACCTCCACCTGATCTTCCAAGAACCACCACCGGCACTTCTAAGAACCACCCCTGGCTCTTCCAAGAGCCCACATACAAGGGATCAGGCAAAGATTTCTACTATTTTACAGAATATGAAAATATAAAAAGATGAATATTAGTATGATAAATTGTTATAATAAAGTAGGATTGCATCCGTCGAGCATTATTTATTTAATAAGTTTCAATATACATATTAAAGATTACAAGGGTTGCCTCTGCGTCTATGCCAAGGTTACCACTAGTAGATATCGCTCCATCTTGTTAACTCTACAAGGTGCTGAAAAATGAGTCTAACCCTCAAACACTCTTCTCAGTACATGTCTTATAAATGACCAACGCATTGACACAATCGAATGTCGGTGACTTCGAACCATAGTCACTCTTAGTACCCTGGGGTAGATTTCACAAAATGTTAAGACTAGTCGTATCTAGAGTATCTAGGACTAGCGTAAGTCTTTAATAACTCAAAATGAGTCCTACGACTAGTCCTAACTTAGGACTATCTTTGTGAAATCAAACCCAGATCATTTTGTACCCAGGTCACTTCGTGCCAAGGTCACTTCGTGCCAAGGTCACTTCGTACCAAAGTCACTATGTACCCAAGTCACTTCCTACACAGAAGCCAATATCATGAAAATTTCTGCAAATAGTTGAGACAAGTCTTATTTTGAGTTTAGGACTGGGACTAGTCCTAAGTTAAGACCAAAGTCCTTACTCTTTGTGAAATTGACCCTATGCAGGCCTAACTGTACAATATTGTGCTTTAGTATGCGTGCGTTGACGTGTGTGAACCTAAATTGTGTTGGATAGTTGCATGAATGGTTGTTTCTTGCAATTCTGGTTAACTGCAACGACGATGACGACGACAATGACAATAAAGATGATGAAACCGATGAGAAGGCCTGCCAGCTGACCTCCACTAATATACATCCAGATAGAGGGGACTGGAGGAAACAAAAACAACTTTTGGTTTAACAAACTTTTTTTTAGAAGGAAAATATCTACAAGATTACAACTACTAACAGATGACCGTCCTTTGGACGGTTCGTAATAAAGCTGTTGGTCCCGTGTAAAAAAAACCAGCCGCCGAATTCACGAAACGCTAGCAGGATTAATCCTATCTTGAGTTAGGATGAGTTACCCGTCCTAACTTAGGATGGGTTCAATGCATCATAACGTCTTTGGATACGAAACTGATCTCGTCCTTAGTTCTAAGATTAATGCTAAGTCAGGAAGAGTTTGGTGAAATCGACAGCTGTGCACATATCGATAAGAGAGGGGGTTTGCACTAGTGTTCCTGGTCAGCGCCTTGTAAACCATTACACGGTGCTATGTTAAAGGAAGTGGACACTATTGGTATTTACTCAAGATATTTATTAGCATAAAACCTTAATTGGTAACAAGTAATGGGGAGAGGTTGATGGTATAAAACATCGTGAGAAACGGCTCCCTCTGAAGTGACATAGTTTTCGAGAAAGAAGTAATTTTCCAAGAATTTGATTTCGAGACCTCAGATTTAGAATTTTGAGGTCTCGAAATCATATTCATGGAAACCTACTTCTTTCTCGAAAACTACGTCACTTCAGAAGGAGCCGTTTCTCACAATGTTTAATACTATAAATCTCTCCCAATTACTTGTTGCCTGCCAAGTAAGGTTTTATGCTAATTATTATTTTGAGTAATCACCATTAGTGTCCACTGCCTTTAACTTCACTGTAAACATCTTACATTATTGCCAATTATGTTTATCAGAAAAATTTTGGGGTCTTAAAAAATTGTTTTAATAATAAATTATGACGACTACACACTACAAACAAATCTGCAATAACATGTTCTTAAATAATGAAAGGTTTGGTCTTATCGAGGTAAAGTTTGCACAAATTGAAGACCTACCGTTTAGATTTAACTATAAGGTTTGACACTTTGCACGGTGGGAATTCAATCAAGTGAGAGATTCCACCATGACACCACGTGCATAAATCTCTTTCGAGGTAGTAGCAGTTCTGTGAAAGAAAACCTTTTTCCCCCTTAGAACCACCACCAGTTCTTCCCAGAAACACCACTGGCTCTTCTCAAAAACACCATTCTCAGAACTACATGTACCACCTGCTTTTCTCAGAACCACATTTGATTCTTCTCAGAACCACCAACGGCTCTTCTGAGAACCACCATCGGCTCTTCCCAGAACCAGCACTGGCTCTTCTCAGAACCACCGCTGGTTCTTCTCAGAACCACCGCTGGTTCTTCTCAGACCACCGGCTCTTCTCAGATCAGCACCAGTTCTTCTCAGAACCAACACCAGCTCTTCGAAGAGCCATCACCGTTTCTTCTTAGAACCACCACCTAGTTCTTCTTACGGGCCATCACCGGTTCTCCCTATAGAACCACCACTACCCAAAAGAGATATGTTTTCGAAAATAGATACACTGATTGAATACATACAACATTCAGGGAGATCTTCGTCTTCACCATGGAGGCAATCAGGCACGCCGTCACATACATTATACGAACTCAAACATTGACGAGACTGAACACAGAAGAAACCGCTGGAATCCCTACAGTAATCTAATAATCAACCATAAAGAAGGGAATAAAAACAAAGTTTAGTTCAATACCTACAGTAGTTATAGTTTTCAAGATCGATACTGATGGGAAGTGGAAAAAGTGACATGTAAATTTCCATTAGCTAGCTTTTTAAGCTGGAATCACTACAATAACCTAAATAATCAATAATAAACAACGAATAAAAACAAAGTTTAATTCAACACCTAAATAGTTATTATTTTCAAAATCGTTACTGATGGGTGGTGGAAAAGTGACATGTTAATTTCCTTTAGCTATAGTTTTTAAGCTGGAATCACTACAATAATTTACATGTAATAATCAATCAAAATCAAGGGAATAAAAACAAGTTAAGTTCAATACCTACAGTAGTTATATAGTTTACAAGATCGTAACTGATGGGTAGGGGGATGTGACATTAAAATTTCCACTAGCCTTTTGAGATATGCTGAACACTATAGGAAAGCACTGTTTTGGTTTGGGTGTATATATATACAGATAAATTCACCCAAACCAAACAGTGGCCTAGTATTGTGTCCCACATAACTGATGGGCCTACATTTTTAGCATTTTGCTCTGCTAGGCTTATACAAGGGAAATCGCTCACGCGAAGTCACTGTGCGTTTGAAAAAAACCAAAAAAACAAAACAAACAAAGACACGATTCATGGTCCAGCAATATTAGGCGATAGGGCCTACTTACCACAGTTCATATCATCTGATTTGTCTGCACATTGAGCATAGGAATTACACTTATCATAATCACCGTAACATCCATTCCCATCATTGCATTGATAAGTATGCTCATAATATGATGGCGTGTCTGACGTACAAGGTGCCGGTGTAGCTGAGGAGAAAGACAATAAATCGTACTTCTACTTTTTTTCTGAAAAATGTACTGAGAGTTTTGATTTAGCAACTTCTTAATTTTATCTTTTTTTTCTGGGGTGTTATGATGTAGCCTTCAGGGCTCAAAATTAGGCCGAGGCCTAGACCCAGTAGTTGGGGTGCTGTACTCCTTTTTAAAAGAAATGTTGTCGGTCATTGTCGGTCGTTACAGTACGCCAGTACAGCGCCCTAGTTACTGGGTCTAGCCTAGGCCAGTGATTCTAGCTTTGGACCAGTAAACCCATGATCGGACAATAGGCTCACATCACATGATACCCAGATGAAAAAAAAAATAGATGTCATTCAATTTCAGAGATCTGTACTGGGTGAATAGGGGTTCAGTGTGCACTTGAGCAAGTTGAGAAGAGTTGCTAATAACACGAATTGCCCTTTTGTATAAAAGGAACAGTCTATTAAAGGAACACGTTGCCTTGGATCGGTCGAGTTGGTCTTTGAAAAACGTTTGTAACCGTTTTTTATAAAATGCATATGGGTAGAAAGATGTTGTAAAAGTAGAATACAATGATCCACACAAACATGCCTCGAAATTGCGTGGTTTTCCTTTTACCTCGTGGACTAACACGTCGGCCATTTATGGGGGTCAAAATTTTGACTCCCATAAATGGCCGACGGTGATAGTTCGCACAGTAGAAGGGAAAACCACGCAATTTCGAGGCAAACTTGTGTGGATCATTGTATTCTACTTTTAAAACATCTTTTCAACCATATGCATTATATAAAAAACGGTTAAAAATGCTTTTGTTTTGACCAACTCGTCCGATCCAAGGCAACGTGTTCCTTTAACACAGAGTGAGACGCATTACTCCAAGCTAAAATATCATAATTAAAGTGAGATAAGACAAGTGTTTTGTAAAATAAGGTAATTAAAATATGCTGAGGGAGATAAAACTTAAGTCGATTGATGACACCAATTTTTCTAGAAATAGTTTTACATACAAAATAAGTTAGAGTAATCAGCAAATTATAGGATGAAGGAGAGGACATCCGAGGATTTAGCAAACCCAGAACAGAGCCCTGTGGTACACCACATGTAATTGAGCCGGGTGGTGGATGAGTGTCCCCCCACAGTGACATACTGCTTTCTTTTGGAAAGATAGCTTGTAAACCACTCTAGGGATCTTCCTCGAATACCGTAATGATCGAGTTTTTGAAGCAAAATGCTATGGTCTATAGGATCACAGGGTACATGGTCTATGGTCTATAGTATCACAGGGGAGCCTTATAGTTTTGAAGTATCCTCTATGGTGACCGGAGCAAGGATAATTGAGTGGGGATTTTGATAACCGAGATAGCTCATGAAGTTGGAGTTGCAAGGAGGGTTTTACTGGCTAAGCTTGGGCCAATATTGGCAAAATAATTATTGAAGTGCTCGGAGATAGAAGAAGAGTTCTCCAGTGTAGATACCATTGTGAAAAAAAGCTTGAAATTGTATGCGGATAGGCATCGGCTTTGTTGATGACATGTACACATTCCAGGTTTCCATCATACCATCATACCATGGAGCTACATGTACTAACTTGCACCGGATAAATCACGCAACAACGACAACAGACGAACAGAAATGAACATTACCTTCCAACTGCCCATACACACTGTACAAGCATGTAACAGCTACAGCATAAATGAAACTGGTTGCGACGTCCATTTTTGCAAGATGTTTAACGATGTGCATACATGTACATACGTACAGTACAAAGCAGTACCATCTACTCTACACCTGTAGAAACTGCATGATTTAAATCACAATGCGACAATATGGCTGTAGTACTAGTACCATTGTATTTCTCTATAGACGATGTGACCTATGTTTACATTTAAACCGCCCTCTGTTGACAAAACACTATACATGTATACGTCATGTTTCGCCGGGCACTGGGTTGCGTAGTCGTAGTAAGATTGCGTACACCATAGAGCTATATAGCTTTATAACACCCCTTGCAGGTATTGTGCCTGCTCATTGGTTTAGAGCGCGTCACATGACATGTCTTAGTTTTG
The DNA here is from genome assembly GCF_032118995.1 of Asterias amurensis. Taxonomy (NCBI): domain Eukaryota; kingdom Metazoa; phylum Echinodermata; class Asteroidea; order Forcipulatida; family Asteriidae; genus Asterias; species Asterias amurensis. The sequence goes on along the minus strand of NC_092661.1, from coordinate 15,882,453 downwards.
CTAGACGACGGCCGTGTGATAGAGCGTCGGTTTGCCATGCGCTAGTCCGAAGACTAGCACATGGCGCCGTGCGCTAGTCCGACAGACTAGCACACGGCGTGCAGTACCCAGACGTCCGTTGCGTGTACGAGGATGATAAATTAATAGTCTGTAACCATTTCGGATTGTCCGACACTACATGCAACACAGTAGGTAAAAGTGTTTGCAATCTGTGTTCGCGTCGTCCGTGGAATGTAGCATTCAGGTCTGTAACTTAATAATAATAATACAGGTTTTAGAAATGTTTGGGGTGTTATAAAACAAATATTGACTGCTTTTACTCGTGCAATGGTTAAAAACTATGACTCCCTCGGTGATCCCCGGAGCGTTCTATTTTCCCTCGGCTTCGCCTCGGGAAAATAGAACGCTCCGTGGATCACCTCGGGAGTCATAGTTTTAACCATAGCACTCGAAGCAGTCAATATTTGTATACTATGGCGTACACTTTCTAGCTGGCTGCCAAAACACAACGGTTTTGCCCGGCGGTATGCGCGCGAATCATGTTATGGTTTTCGTGTGACGTCAGAGGTCACGTCGTCTATACCACGGAGTCTATCCTTCATTCATGCTACAATGCAAAAGTCAACTTATGGCTACGCCCAGGTCGAAATTCCAGTTGAACCTAGTTAAACTGGGTTTCACTGGAACTAGTTGAAACCAGTTGATAAACTAGTTAAACACAGTTAAAACCAGTTGGTTTAATATGGAAAATGGACAGAGACCAACTGGTTTATAATTTCAACCTAGTTGAACACAGTTAAACCTAGTCCAAACCAGTTGGTTAATATGGAAAATGGACGAGTTTGATCACTATCCAGTTGAACCAGTTGACCCTAGTTAACTAGGTTCAACTGGAATTTTGACCTGGGCATGTTCCGACACCCCTATGTTCCGACAACTCAACCTATATTCCGACACCCCTATGTTCCGACACCTCTATATTCCGACACCCCTATGTTCCGACACCCTTATATTCCAATGACCCAAACACCCCTATGTTCCGACACCCCTATGTTCCGACAACCTGTACCAATATTTTGTGTTAGCCATTTTTTTTAAAGAAAAACGGTGTGACTTGAAGAAACTGTTCGCAATTTAGTTCATGAACGTACCGGTAACCTATCTTTATGTAGTCCCACAAAGGAGTTTAATTTGTATAACAAGATTCTGCTATTACAAATATTCGGTTTCTTTAGAAGAGGACTGAGTAATGGAGGGGGTGGTAGGACTGAATTATTTATTGTTATTAATTGTTAACAAATTATTATGGTTATTATTATTATTATTAAAAAAAAATTGTGGGGGGGGGGGGGGGGGGCAAAGGAAAGAAGTTATACATCGGCGCAATAAACGCAGGAGAGGGTTGGAATTTTTATTAATTGAAGGCTCATGAAATGTTATCAACACGGACACGCACCTAACAATAGCAAAGTACCGAGTATTTTATTGCCAGCTACCTCGGAGAGCCACACTCATGTGTATAAATAACCACAAACAAAAATGAAATGCATGCGTGATTCCATCACTTTTTAAAATAGTCTTCACTCCTAATCCCGGTCGAAAATTACTGGGAAACCTTGCGTAATACAAGTTGTGTTTTTGTTATTGATCAACTGAGTAAGTGCGGGAACAACTTGTCGGAACATAGGGGTGTCGGAATGTAGGGGTGTCGGAACATAGGGGTGTCGGAATATAGGTTCAGTTGTCGGAACATAGGGGTGTCGGAATATAGGGGTGTCGGAATATAGGGGTGTCGGAACATAGGGGTGTCGGAATATAGGCTGAGTTGTCGGAACATAGGGGTGTCGGAACATAGGGGTGTCGGAATATAGGTGTGTAACCATGGCTATACTCCCATCTCAATATTGCCAACCCATAAAAATCTTTTTCTTCTTCACCCTCTTCCTTGTAGAGTGCACCCTTCGAATGATTGAAGATGTAAGCACTTTATAGCCAGCCCAATAAATCCGCCCAATTCTTTCCCCCATGGTCCAATCCATTCCACATCCGTAGCCCCATCAGCAGCATATTTGTTTTTCTTTCTGTCGGGCTCCCTTAACCACTTGCATATATGGTGTGATCACTTACTACAGTTTTGGAAATGTCCACGTGTGATGTACAAAGAACTGCCAACAGTTGAGTAATGTAGGAAAAAAAAAAAAAAAAAAAAACCCACATTGAGTTATGTAAAAACGATATTTAAAACTCTGAGGAACACCATGTGCCCGAGACACATTTTGTAACATTTGATCGAAAATATAAAAAATGGGGGAAAAAGCAAGTCTTTCAATTCAATACACATTTATTTCAATGCTGTCATTCAAAACAATAATAAACATGTGTGGACTCACTCTATCAATGAGGAATGTCCCGTAAAGAGTAGTTTTGTATTTTGACACCCAACTTATGATGTGAACCATAATCACATTTCTTTTTGAAAATTTTATTTAATAATATGTACTTTTCTTTTTATCGAAATTGCTAAAGCAATAAAAGCATGAGGTATGATATATTAGGTAGACAATTATTTAATTGTAAGCAGTTAATTAATGACAACATTTAGTTGTAAGGTTAAGGGAGATGCTTTCGTTCCCTAACCTATGGACAGACAGATATGCACTAAGGGAAGGTACACGTTTGGTAATTACTCAAAACAAATATGAACTTAAAAACTGACTTTGTAACGAGCATTGGAGAGCTCTTGCATGATAGTATAAAACATTGTTAGAAACGACTCCCTTTGAAGGAACAAAGTTTTTGAGAAAGAGGTAATTTCCCACTAAAATATTAAAAGACTTCTAGTATTTTATTCCTATCTGAAAGCACACAAATTTTCACAGGCTTGTTATTTTATGCTTATGATGGGATACACCGAGTGAGAACACTGGTCTTTGACAATTACCAAACGTGTACAGTGCCTTTAAAGACACTGGACACTAATGGTAATTGTCAAAGACCAGTCTTCTCCAATGGGGTACCTCAACATATGTATATTATACCTGTGAAAATCTGGCCTCAATTGGTCGTCGAAGTTGCGAGATCATAATGACAGAAAATACACCCTTGTCACACGAAGTTGTGTGCTTTTAGATGCTTGATTTCGAGACCTAAAATTCTAATTCGGAGGTGGCCAAATCAAATTCGTGGAAAATTACTTCTTTCCGAAAACTATGTTACTTCAGAGGGAGCCGTTTCTCACAATGTTTGATACTATCAACCTCTCCCCATTACTCGTTACCAAGAAAGGTTTTATGATAATAATTATTTTAAGAACTACCAATAGTGTCCACTGCCCCACTTTGACATCCATGTGACATCAATAAAGACCTCTGTCGTCAAACTTCTTCAATTTTGCAGTGTCAGCCTTGCTTTAACCTCCTCTAGTAAAAAACAGCCACTCTTGTATTATTATTAAATGATTTGGGTACTTTTTGTGCAATCCAAAGATTTACATTAAACTTACACCGTTTGAAGATAATGGTGTCGTAGAAAGCTTACCTTAAAATACTACTTGCTTGGGTGCTGTAATTTTTAATGGGTAAAACAGTTTCACGAAAATACGTTGTACATGGTAAAATAATTTTCCTTTTACTCATTTCTCAAAAACTACAACACCTCAGGAAGTAATATTTTAAAGGAAGCTTTCTATCATAATTATTTTCAAACTGTGTGAGTTTAATGTAAATCTGTGGACAGCGTGTTTTGTGTCATACAAAAAGTACCCAGGCTCTTCAAGGCACATTAGGCTCTCAGTTAACTCTTTGAACAAATAAATTATCTCAAAAAGGCTCACAACAACGAACTACGAATACTAAACTTTTAAAAAGAAAGAACAGAAGTAAACAAATAAAAAAACGAGAGAAGATAATTTCAGGGTAAAATGGAAAAAAAGCTTGTGCGTAACTGGACAACTCTATTAAAAAATATACCTTTAAGTACACTTATGGCACAGACTAAAGGCAGGATAAACCTTTGGTAATTATCAAAAGCCAGTGTCCACAATTTGTGTATCCCAACACATGCATAGAATAACCAATTCCTCAACTGGTCACCAAGGTTGCATGAAGATTATGAAAGAAAACAACCCTTGTTGCATAGACTGATGTACTTTCAGATGCCCGAGTCAAAAGCCTTTCTCAGAAAAAAAATCCTTTGTGAAAATTTACCCCTCTCTCTAAAACTATATACATAACTTCAGGGGGATAGTTCCAAACATTGTTTTATAATATTAACAGCTCTTCAGTGTTCTTTACCAAGTAGTTTTTTATGTTTATTTATTTTTGGAGTAATTACCAAATGTCTACCCCGCCTTTAAACATTTACACGTACACAGCTATAACTATATACATACATATCATTAACAAACATAAACATTATAAAATCAGCCTGTAGGACCAAAGTTAACTTCTCTGTTTACAAAATCCTCGAAATCCTCTGCATTAACCGTAGAATCACACTTTTTAAGCACTTTATTATAATAATTAGAATCACAAAAATTGATTTGGGGTTTGTATGACATTACAAGGAAAGTATACCTTTGGTTTGATTGTTTTAATCCTATATAAATATAAATATATACATAAAATAACCTGTGAAAATTGAACTGCCCTTTTCAAAAGTTTCCCATAAACTTTTAAATTTGCCAAAGGAAGTGCCCTTTGAAAAACTGAAAATTGGCCTCGCCCTCTCAAAGATGTATCCAGGCCTGCAGTGCTTCTAATAATTGCATCTCACCCTTCCCTTCATCTCTATTAAAAATATTTTCACAACTCAACTCTGTCTTTTTAAAACTTAAGCGATATCGTTTGATACGTCCATTGCACCTGTCATGATTATGGCATAGGCTCGACACCCAGCAAGTTTGGAAACCTTTTCCCAATTGGTTTTCCCACATCACAGCTCTGGCATTAGCCCTTAATCTCATATTATTATTATTAAAAACAGCCCCGGGGAAGCCCCGGGACATTTCTTACCCAACAGCGCACTTTCACGCTAAAAAGAAAACACCCGTTTATGGCTTATACAAAATTGATTAAAGTCTGTAAACCGATATTCATAGCTGTTCTTGTCTTTGTCTCGATAGTCTTTCTTTAATCTGTAGGTATCTTGGTTCATTGATGCAGCTAAAAGCAGACTTGGTCTTGGGATGCTGCTCACCAAATACCTGAATATCATGGAAATTAAATAATAATAATAGTACTTTATTGATCCCACTTCTGACACCATGTTATGCTTAGGAGTACACGTTTGACTCAAGTGTGTGAGCTATAAGCAATGTTTTATTAACAAAGCAAAGTACAGTGGCTTACATTTGCCATGTGACAGCGCCGCATACTGTAAGATGTACACAAGGGCATAACAAAATACTCAAACAATTATTAAAAAGCTTACAAGCTAATAATACAGAACTGGAGATCAACTTGACGGATCTTCTTATGTTTGCCCCAAATTCGAACTACATGCTATGACTTGATCCAACAGCCATCTTAATAATAATAACAATAATAACAACAATAATAATAATGGTCATTCAGTGCGCCGGCATTAATCTTAAGATGCTCATGGCACAGCGACACATTATAAGAAAGGCAAGTAATGCAGTTCTCATTAGGTGAATCTTGAGGGAAGTTTTGAACAAAGCTATTGATGGAGAAAGTTTAATATGATCCGGTTAGTCGTTCCATAATGAAGGGGCAGCAGTAGTAATCGATCTTTCACCCCAAGATGTTTTGGCCAGGGGTTTCCTTAAAGGAACATGTTGCCTTGGATTGGGCGCGTTTGTCTTTGAAAAGCGTTTGATCCCGTTTGTTATGAACTGCAAATGATGAGATAGATAATTTAACAGTAGAACATAATGATCCACACAAACATGCCTCGAAATTGCAAGGTTTTCCTTCCACGTCGCGAAGAAACACGATTGGCCATCGAGTCAAAATGTTGACTCCTTAAAATGCCGACCGTAGTAGTTCGCGACGTACAAGGGAAACCGTGCAATTTCGAGTGATACTTATGTGGATCATTATATTATACTTTTAAAATATCTTTATAACCATATGCATTTCATAACAAACGGTTTCAAACGCTTTTCAAAGACCAACTCGTCCGATTGAAGGCAACATGTTCCTTTAAAAGCTTGCTATAGAATCTCATAGACTGGAGGTATAGGAAAGATAGAGTTGGAGTCCTTATGAAGGACATGGTGCAAGCCTTGCTCTTAAAGGCAGTGGACACTATTGGTAATTACTCAAAATAATTATTAGCATAAAACCTTTCTTGGTAACGAGTAATTTGGGGAGGTTGATAGTATAAAACAATGTGAGGAACAGCTCCCTCTGAAGTGCCATAGTTTTTGAGAAAGAAGTAATTTTCCACGAATTTGATTTCAAGACCTCAAGTTTAGAACTTGAGGTCTCGAAATCAACCATCTAAACGCACACAACTTTGTGTGACAATAGTGTTTTTTCTTTCATTATTATCTTGCAAGTTCGATCACCGATTGAGCTCAAATTTTCACAGGTTTGTTATTTTATGCATATGTTGAGATACACCAACTGTGAAGGCTAGTCTTTGACAATTACCAATAGTGTCTACTGCCTTTAATAAACTCTGGGTTTAACTTGCCCCCAGGAACGAAAACAAACAAACAAACGAGCCTCCTAAAAAGTGTGATGTCAAATGTACAGTCTAAAGAGAACACACACTACTTTTCAAACAGTCAAAATTGCAAGGGTCATGGGTTCGAATCTCACGCGAGTAACATGCCCGTGATATATTTTCACAGGACTCAGGAAAGTACTGAGTATACAGTGCTAACACACATCGGTGTATGGATAAAAAAAACAAAAAAACAAAAAAAACACTCTTACCTCTGTAGATACTTCGTGCCACTTGACAAAGTAGGTGTAAGCTGTTTGATAATCACGTTTGTCTTCATAATATATCCCAATATTGCTCATAATCCGAGTCATTAGTTTACAGTTCTCTCCATAGGCTTGCTGGCACTGTTCTCTTGCCAGTTCATACCACTGTAAAATAATAATAATAATAATAATAATAATAACAACAATAGTAGTACGGTACCCATGGTGGTTGGAGCGCTTGGCACCATTCCGAAAGCACTGGGGAAACATCTAAAGGAAATAGGGACAAATGTGAGGATAGATCTGTTGCAGAAAGCGGCGCTTTTGTTCACAACGAGGATCCCGAGAAAAACCCTTGAGATCTAACATCTAAGGATACGGAACGTAGCCCGACTCGAGAGTTACCACCAAAAAGGAAAAATTGTATCTTTTTTTGTGTACTGTGATAAGATGAAATAATAATAATGACATTAATACTTTTATATGGGTAAAAAAACAAAAATTGATAGACATTAATATTAATATTACAGCATCTACAGAGCCACTAATACACCTATATTTCTTTAACCAGACTAGGTTGACAAAACATATTCTATTTTAGGTAATGATTTGAAAGTATCCAATGAAGGTGCCGCTTGAATGTGGGCGGGTAGCTTGTTCCAGAGTGTTGGAGCTATGACTGAGAAAGTACGATCGCCATAGCGTGTCGTGGTGCAGGTACTGTGAAAAGCTGGAATTGAGCGATGGAAGAAGAGCGAAGGCGTCGAGTACGTGTAGCTGATGATCATGAAGATGAATTAAGGGCTAAGAGATTTTAGAGGTAAACTAGGGCAAATTATGAACAACTTTATAAAAATAAATATAAAAAATGGGAACAGATACAGAACCGGGGAGTAATAATATATGAAGCACAATGATAATTCTTTGAAATTGTGTAATTTAAACGTTGTTATCTTCAAGTTGTAAATATATTGCACGGCTTATATACCTGCGTCTTGTGTGTTCTATTTCACGTGTCAAGTTTGCTTAAAGATAAATACGCTATCACACGTGCGCTCGTGGAAATCTGGAAAAATATAGCGCGTCTGCGTCCCATATCCATTTCGTGGGCAGAAGTGCTATACTTTTCCATATTCCACTCACGCTTGTGTGATAACTTATAGTATTATTTTTTGATATTATTGATATTGTTATTATTGTTATCAAAATAATTTGTTGATGCGAATCCCGATCGAGAATGTTTGGAAGAAGGTACCTGTATCTGCTCTTCGTCACCCCTGGGAAACACGATCGCTTTAGTCATACTAGCCTCTGCTTCCTTGCCCAAGTCACCGATCTATTTAGAAAAGAAACAAGATAATTCAAGTCCAAATAAAATATACGTTTATTTTGTAACTATCATGAAAATTATTGATAATTACATGTGTTCTGGAGTAAAAATGCAAAATAACATTCAGTAACAGTACGCATAAATGTAACAAGTAGAGTATGGGGCAGTTTTGACAAACAAAAGCTTGTAAAAAAAACCAGCCAGACAGACAAAGAAACAAAACAAACAGACAGATAAGCAGACAAAAGGACAGACGAATAAAGACATGATACAACGCGTTCATAACATTAGCGACAAGATGGCAGAACAGTTTAATAACAAATACTAGTATTCATAATTTTTGTGTTGTTTTGTATTCATTTTATTTACAAAAAAAGCGGAACAAACCCCATATGCTGGGTAAGAGTTAAATTAATTTTCTTTTAAAATACTTCTTGATTTATGCAATTCATAATCATAGATGTTAGATTATCGTTGGTATGAGAGAGATTGGCTGTTGCCAGCTTGGTGTTTATATCCCCTTGTGGGAGTTTGCCGAGTTCCCTTTCAAACAAATACGAGGGCCCAATTTCATAGGGCTGCTTTTAAGCAGAAACATCCTTGCTTAGTAAAATCAGTACCGGCCAAGACTCCACTCAATTGTTATGCTAAGGAAACAATAGCTAAATACCAGTCACAAGCAATGTATGGCATGACATTTTGGCCAGTAACATGTGTAAAATAAGCAAGCTATAAAGCAGCTTTATGAATTAAGCAAATTTTTTGCTTAAGCAGCTCTATGAAATTGGCCCCATGGCCCAATTTCAAAGGGATGCTTAAGCACAAAAACTAGCTAAGCTCAACAAAGTTATGCTTCGCAGAGTAAGGTTACCATCCAAAAAACTTTGTCACATGTACCATTTCCGACTGGTATCCTGCCTGATTCTGCTAAGCAGGAATTTGTTAAGCAAAATTGTTTTCTTAAGCAGCTCTATGAAATTTGGCCCAGAGGTTGATTCTGGTGCTCTTTATCCACTCGGCCACACCACACCCCAATATGTAACTATCCTTGTCGCGCAATTTGCACTGAATTCAAACTCTGGTGTTTCTGATCAGCAGAGTGTGTTCGAGTGCCAGTCGTGACTCTTGTGTCCTTAAGCTAGACACTTGACCATTGCTTCGTCCTTTGGGTGGGAAGTAAAGCTGCTGGTCCCATCTGATGTGTAACGACGTACAAGAACCTAGTGCACTTATCGAAAAGAGAAGGGGTTCCCCCTGGTGTTCCTGGTTTGATTGGCTGCATATTGCACCACAACACCTTGTAAACCATTACATGGTGACACATGTATGTAAAAAAAAAAGGAATCTCATAATTAAAACGTAATCCCACATACCTGAAGGAAATAATGTTTGATGGATATTCGCGCTATACTGCTATATAAGAAGCCACTATTATTATTATCATTATAACTACCTCCTTGAAGAGCCGAATGGCCTCGTCGGCTTGAACGAAGGACTCATCTTGAGCTTCTTGTTCCGAGCGGTTTGAATCTCCACCACACTCCGCCCAGTTATTCAAATTGAAAGACAGTCGCATTACTGAGTTTGCCATCTTGTACTGTAGGAGAGAAGAAATGAACGATCTTTACAGGCACAGGGGTGGATTTCACAAAGAGTTAGGACTAGTCTTATCTCGAGTTAGAACCAGCTACTCGTCCTAACTTAGGACTATCCATGCAATTTGTATATCTCCTAGGACTAGTCCTAAGTTAGGACTAGTCCTAACTCTTTGTGAAATCCACCCCTGGACACTATTGGTAGTTACTCAAAATAAAGTTAGCATAAAAACTTACTTGGTAACAAACAATAGAGAGCTTTTGAAAGTATAACATTGTGAGAAATGGCTCCCTCTGAAGTAACATAATTTTTGAGAAAGAGGTAATTTCTCACTCAAATAATAAAAGACTTCAGTTGAAAGCCTTTTTATTATGCATCTGAAAGCATGCAAAGTAATGCAACAAGGGTGTTTTTCTTTCATTATTCTCTTGCAAATTCGATTTCACAGATCAGTCATTTTATGGAGTCAAAATTTTGACTCCACAAAATGGACAATCGTGTTTCTTCATGACATACAAGGAATATCAGGCAATTTTGAGGCATTTTTGTGTGGATCATTATATTCTACTATTAAATCATCTATCTAACAATTTGCATTTTGTAACAAACAGCTTCAAACGCTTTTTAAAGACCACCTCGACTGATCCAAAGCAACGTGTTCCTTTAAGTTTCAAATCTGACAAAAAACCATTCGATTGTCGAGGACTTCTTTACCTTATGCTCGTCTCCGTCCAATGTCTCTCTGATCTTGATGGATTTTAAGCCAAAGTCAATCGCTGGCTTCAACTCATTCAACTGATCTGGATTTATGAAATCGTGAAGCTTGCATAACTGCCGGAGGAAAAAAAAAAAAAAAAAATGAAAACAGTGCATTTTTAATACTTCTGGATTTCTATTTATTAAGTGTGTTAGCTAACTGGTTGAATGTTTTGAAGAATTTTTTACTCCCATTGTAATAATTTTGTATTTTCTTATTTTTTAGTTTGTCTATTTTTTCATGTTCCTCTCAAGCCATCGTTCCTCTCAAGGCATCATGCTGAAACACCCATCTTCCAAGATGCTACCCACACTTGGTGATAGAGCCTTCACTACTGCCGCTCCCAAACTGTGGAATAAACTACCAATATCTCTCCGTAATCAACAATCTGTCAATGTGTTCAAAACACTGCTCAAAACTCACCTGTTCTGTTAACAACATCTCTGTCAAGTGCATTTGAACATGTATATGGAAAATGAGTTTATAATTACATTATTATTATTATCATATTGTTCAGCGCCTTTAGAGCATGTTTACATGATTAGGGCGGTATATAAGTTTTGGTACTATTATTATTATTATTACCAAGTTGCTTAAAGCCATTGGACCCTTTTGGTAAACAGTGTTGTCCAAGACCCACACTTTGTATACCACAACCTCTATACCAAATAACAAACCTGTGAAAATTTAGGCTCAATCGGTCATCGGAGTCAGGAGAAAACAACGGAAAACCCCACCCTTGTTTCTGCGCAATTCGCCGTGTCATGACATGTGTTTCAAATAAATCCGTAATTCTTGTTAACAAGAATTTAGATTGTTTTGCTGTTTTCTCAAAAAGTAAAGCATTGCATGGAATAATATTTCAAGAGAAGTCTTTCACCATTGCCTTCTGTAAACCCTGTAAGTTATTTGTAAATCTGTGAACTCTTATTTTTTTTTTCTTAACCGAAAGGGTCCAATGGCTTTAACAACATCTCTGTCAAGTGCGTTTGAACATTATTATTATTATCATTATTATGTTCAGCGCCCTAGAGCATGTTTACATGATTAGGGCGCTATATAAGTTTTGGTATTATTATTATTATTACCAAGTTGCTTAAAACTTCAACACCTGTTATCTCCATGTAATTCCTTTTCCAACCACAGTGGACTTTTTGAGAAAGAGGTAATTTCTCACTCAAATAATAAAAGACTACAGCTAAAGCCTTTTATTATAAATTTGAAAGCACATAAAGTAATGCAACAGGGATGTTTTTTCTTTATTATTATCTCGCAACTTCGACGACCAATTGAGCCCAAATTTTCACAGGTTTGTTATTTTATGCATGTGTTGGGATACGCCAAGTGAGAATACTGGTCTTTGACAATTATTACCAAAGGTGTCTAGTGCAATAAACAGACCCACTAGAGAAATGCATAAATTCGGGGTAGTTGTGGCAAAACATAAGTACAATTTTCATTGATTTTTTTTTCTGTCAAATGAGTTGTGCATTTGGCAGGGAGTGAGTTTGTCTCTTTGACCATGTTCCAAACCACAAATCCAAACATTCTAAGACTGTAAATGTTCTTTTCCTGCGACTCTTTCATTTAGCAGAACTACCGATTTGGGATTCTGCACACGCCGGTTAACCACAATACAATGCTGCTCCACTATGGACAATATTGGCTGACCGCAAAGTGGAGGTTTGTGTCAGCAGTCACAATACAACAACTGGAACAACTGGATTTGGTTTTGGATACGGCTTAGCTTGGCCTCGCGGTTGTTTTGACAATTGCGCATGCCTTGCGTATACGTGCCCAGGGTTTCAGACGACAGAACGGAGCCTCAAGGCCACTCCAAAGCCGAAAAGGGCCTTTAACTGCAATGGATTAGCGGCGGCAATCATGTTTCCTCTGAAGTACGGAAGTTCAAACTCCTTCCGTGGTCCTTTCAATATGCACGAACCAAGTTTTAGTTAACTCACCTCATCCCAAAGTTCAGCCAGGAGAGCGTAATGTTCTACCATCCTCTCTGGTCTGGAACCGAGATGTTCTTGTTCCAATGTGACTGCCACATCAATAAGATCCTTTGATTCATTGTAGAGTCCAGCTTGAATACTATGGGGAGATCATCCACAAAGGAGAGTTGCAATCAAACAGTTCTTATATATTAAATGGAAATTTGCAGATTTCCATATATTATATCATTGCGGTACCTGCTGCTAAAATATAGGATTCGAACTGCCTCTAGCTACCGGGCAATCTCGGTGGTCTAGTTGGTAAGACACTGACCTACAATGGCAAAGGTCGTGGGTTTGAATCCCACCTAAGTAATGTGCCTGGGGTTTTTGTCACAGAGCATATCAACGTGAGGTCCCTGCACTGTCAGATTTTTTTTCCTACAAGATATGTGGAGCTATGTGTTGATTTATGAGTCATATTCTTTTACACATAGCACTATGTAATAGTTAAAAATGGTGCTGTGGCACAATAAATACAGTATAGCAGACAATCACACCAGGGGCGGCTTGCAATAAAACGGTCTTAGTCAGCGGTCTTAGACCAGTCCTGCCTTAGACGGTCTTAGCTTAGTCAGTCATTAAGCCTGTTGCAATAAGCCGGTCTCTGCCTTAGACGGTCTTAGCTTAGTCAGTCATTAAGCCTGTTGCAATAAGGCGGTCTCTGCCTTAGACGGTCTTAGCTTAGTCAGTCTTTAAGCCTGTTGCAATAAGCCGGTCTTAGATAAGTTGGTGAAAAGAAATGCAATACAAACAAATGTCCCATAACACTTAGCACATCTGCAACACTGGCGTTACGACATGCTTTTGCTTTGGTTTTTAAATCATCGGATATCAAATCTGTGAGTTGTAATATTTTTACTCTTGGGAACAGAACATATATATATGGTACACTGTATCATCATTATAATGCCTCTAATGGGTGTAATCTATTTCTAAAATACGGTATCATCGTAGAGCTCTTTGCATCAAACCGTCTACAACTAGGACTTACAAATGTAGCGCCCGCATAATAAAAAAACAAAGACCGCTTATAGCCAGCTCTGAGCGGGCTTAAGATTTAAGACTGGCTATAGTTATAGACCGCGCTATTGCAACCAGTCTATAATTAAAGACTGTCTGAGCGCCTCTCAAGTTAGCCCGCTATAGCGCATAGACCGGAATAAGACCGCTTGGTGCAATCCGCCCCTGGAACACCGGGGCAAACCCCTTCTCTTAATGATTAGTGCACTAGACTTCTAACCAAAAGTTGTTATTGGCATTAATTTTAAGAGTGATTATCAAACGTTTATCTCCCCCTTAAACTGTTTTTTTTTCTTTTTCCTAACGTCTTCAAATGAAGACTCTCTCAGAACTGCGAGCATATTAAGGAACAAGCTCGTAGGCAGGACAAACCCATAGGTGGGTTACTTAACAAGAAAGAGTGCAATGACTTTCTGGAAGTTCTGTGCACCCGTAAAATTGTTGGTACTCTTTAAGGTGGTGCTGTTTTATAAATTTTCATCTGTTTTCCATTTTTAACCTTAATGTATGTTTTTGTATTTTACTATAAGTGCGTTATCAGATGCGAATAAAGAATCATACACTGAACTTACAACACCCTGGCTATTCTCTCGTATCTCATAGACACTTCTTCCTGTGAGATCCCAGGTCTTTGTTCAAGCTCCTTGAGGGAATCCTTGTAGCATTGCTCCATCTTGGTATATTTACCATCAGATTCTTCACACTGATCATTAAAAAAAAAATAAAAAATATTTTATTTTAAATCTATGCCATGAACTACATGTACAATCCCAGCTAACAAACTTGAGACAAGTGACAATAAACAACAGGGCAGAATGCTATAAAAACCAAGTCTTAAAAGAACCTACTATAATAACAGAGTACTCCAGAACCAAGTATTATAAAACCGAGTATTATAAGAACCGGTTAGTAATAATAATTTATTGAACTTATTGTTGCACTCTCTCCAGGACCAGCCTGTTCGAGAGCGCATAAAAATTTAACACAAGTCCAGTAAAAAAAAAAATATATGAAAATTAATTAATCCAAATGAAAACAATCAAAAGCGTAATTACATCAAAAATCCATAAAAAGTTACAGCAATCCATTAAAAGGTACTATATGAACCAAGTGTTATAAAACCGAGTATTACAATAACCGGTTATTATAAGAACTGGGTATTATAAGAACCAAGTATTATAAGACCGAGTATTATAAGAACAGAGTACTACATGAACCAAGTGTTATAAAACCAAATATTACAAGAACCGGTTGTTATAAGAACTGGGTATTATAAGAACCAAGTAATATAAGAACCGGGTATTATAAGAACTGTAATTTACCTTTCTCCAGTATGCTAGAAGCTGAGAGCTGTAGTCAGCCTCAAAGAGCCTATCTAGGACAGGCCACTCTCCTAGGCACCTAGCTAGCTTCTCTTGATCACCAATCTTAACCAACTGGTAAAGGTATTCCTGTTCAAACGAGCAAGAAATCAATCAATCGGGGTCAAAATTCTGCAAGTTACAGAACACAATGTGACGTCACATGTAAGGTTTAAAGGCAGTGGACACTGTTGGTAATTACTCCAAAATAATTATTAGCATAAAACCTAACTTGGTAACAAAAAATGGGGAGCTGTTGATAGTATAAAACATTATGAGAAATGGCTCCCTCTGAAGTAACGCAGTTTTCGAGAAAGAAGTGATTTTCCACAAATTTGATTTTGAGACCTCAGAACTAGATTTTGAGGTCTCGAAATCAAGCATCTGAAAGCACAAAACTTCGTGTGACAAGGGTATTTTTTCTTTCATTATTATCTCGCAACTTTGACGACCAATTGAGCTCAAATTTTCACAGGTTTATTATTTTATGCATATGTTGAGATACACCAAGTGAGAAGACTTGTCTTTGACAATTACCAATAGTGTCCAGTGTCTCCAAGTGATCTTGACACATCAAACTAATTGTAAAGTGGATTGTAGTGGTAGAGCGGTTAAGTGCACTGGACTAAAAGCTCTGGTGTTTCTAATCAGCTTTGTCCTTTGGATGGGACGTAAAGCCCTTGGTCCTGTGTGTTGTGTAACGCAAGAAAAAACCCAGTGCATTTATCGAAAAGAGAAAGGGTTTTCCCCGGTGTTCCTGGTTTGATTGGCAGCATTGTGCGTCACAGCACCTTGTAAACCATAACATGGTGCTATGTAAAAGAAGTAGGTCTCGTAATTCTAAACAGAGTCCCACATACCTTGTAGGAAAATACTGAATGTTTCAGTGCCTTGAGCGTCACTGAGTGACAAAAATTTGCGCTATATAAGAACCCATTGTTATATTTCTATTATTATTACTAAAGAAGCAGTTATAATTTTATTCCAAGACTTACTTCAACCTTCCGGTCCATGTTCTGTTCCATTTCAAAGAAATCAGCTAGCTTTGTATGCCACCATTTCCCCATCTTATTGTCTAAACTGCTCTCCTGACCAGGCTGCAGCCCAAAATACCTGAAGAAAAGAGGATAGAGAACACACGGTCAACGTGGTCCAGTGGTTAGACTGCAGGACTTGCAATTAATAATAATAATAATAATAAAAATTATAATGATGTCTTCTATAGACGATGTGACCTATGTTTACATTCAAACTGCCACACTGTATACGTCATGCTTCGCCGGGCAAAAAGACGCGTAGTCATGGTAAGATTGCATACACTTTCTAGCTGGCTGCCAAAACACAAAGTCATGTGTTGGTTTTCGAGTGACGTCAGAGGTTACATCATCTATAGCGCCGGTATCCACACGGCGCTTGCTTTAATAGAAAAGTACCCTCTTGGTGTCTATAAAAAAAAGATGAGTCTTCAGGATTGTTTTGAAAATATTTATTGTTTGGATGGCTCTGATGGCATGTGGCAGACCGTTCCACACCTTCCCTGCAGCTACCTGGAAAGAACAGGACCCCTATGAATTACTTCCGGCATGTTACACAAGACAGAACTTTTCAGCAGCAATTACAAGGTTGTGGGTTTGACTCTTCCAAGCTAACAAACTGACAGACAAACAGGAAAAAGGGCTATATAAATTAGAACCTAGTAATTAATTTTAGTAGAACATTTGAGCAAGGAGAGAGATGGGGTTCTACAAGGATGTCAAAGGTCATACAACAGCTGCTTTACGACTAGTGATATGTTCGAATCCTATCACAGGACTCGGGAAGGTACTGAGTATGCAGTGCTAACACACATCGGTGTATGGGCAAAAACCAAAATTAATATTCTTTATCCCCGATGCAGATTTAACATCTATTATATCGTTGTAGTACCCGCTGCCAAAACATAGGATTCGTACTGCCTCTGGCTGCCGGGCAACCTCGGTAGTCTAGTTGGTAAGACACTGCTCTAGAGTTGCAAGGGTCGTGAGTTCGAATCCCACCCGAGTAACATGACATGCCTGTGATATTTTTTCACAGAACTTGGGAAGGTACTGAGTATACAGTGCTAACACACATCGGTGTATGGGTAAAAACCAAAATTAATATTCTTTATCCCTGTTGCAGATTTAACATCTATTATAGTGCTATGTTCTTTTTTGATCAATCCCAGGCACTCAACAGACCTAAGGGTAATGTCACACGAGGCAACTTACAAGCAACCAGTTCCAGGCAATCTCAAAGAAGAACATCCATTCACAATTTAAACGCCACCAATTTCCTTGTGGATCGTAAGACAATTTCCTAAAAATAACTCATGTACTACCAAAGTGGTCCTGTAGCTTGCACTGCAGTTGGTTGCCTCCAAGTTGCCTACAAAAGTTGCTTTGTGCGGCGAGGCCCTGAGAGCAAAGTGTGGTAGGAGGGTTCAAATAAGCAAGTGAACAAAGCGATCTTACTTTTGTCGAACAGATTTGCTGAGCGACCGATGGTAGAAATCCAAGCGTCCTTCCCCGCTGTCGCCAAACGGTCTGAGGAACGGGCGTAGCGCTCTGTACACCATTGACCACTTGATCGCCGGTAAGGGGTCGCCTCTGGTCTTCTTATTGTTCTCGGAGGAAGCGTACCCGGTTTTTAGAATGGACATGTTGCTTTCATCTCCTAGGATGGAGAGAAGCTCCGTCTCTAGAAGTCCGTTGGATGAGCATTCCAGAAGAGACAGGGTTGCTACGACCAGGTAGCCGCCGTTCTCTTTCTCAAAGCGACCAAGAACCTGGCTTAGTAAGCTGCATACAAACATTTCATAATATTAATAATAATATAATAATAATATGTTAACATCTATTACATGTAAATCGAGTGGATTTCATCTATGTAAAATATATAAAATAAAATAAAATAAAAAATGAATCACACAAGAGGACAAAAGAGGACCGGATGAAACTTTACTCACTTCAATAGTCCATCTGAAAGCGCCGTAATCTTGCTATTAATTGTACTGAAATCTCCATAGACTCGTAGTTCCTCACATGCGATGGCCAACCACAGAGGATTCTGTGAGGACTCCTTCCCCAGAAGGGTTGTCATCTGCTCCTCGTCCAGACGCTTATTGTAACGACCGAGAACGTCACAAACAATTTCCTTGGGATAAATGAAGTCATTATTAGTACTGTGTTTAAGTGTCTCTTAAGAATATCACCAGGCTACTTATCATCTTGCCTTGCAAGACACCACACGCCAAACTGAACACTCGACCATCAGAAGACTGTCATCTCCTCAAATGTGGAACAACCTCCCAGTATCCATTAGAAATTGTAACTCTGCCATTTTTTGAGAAAATAGAATTAGCTGTTGCAAACAACTTACCAACCAAATAGACCGAGAGTATAAATGCAAAAAACAGTTAATGGCCTGACGTTTCGACCCTAGCAGAGTCTTTCTGACAACACAACAAACACGAACAGGTAACTAAGTGAAACATAAGCAGTGAAGTGGAAATACATGAATGGGGTTAGAAAGCATACAGAAAAAAGCAGGGGTTAAACAAAAGAAATCTCTTAAAAAATTTCTGTTTTTACGGTTTCAAATGTTATATGTTGTAGTAGTTCCATTGGTTTGCTCATTTTATAGCGCTTTGATCTTATCGTAAAGGCGCTTTATAAATGCTCTGTTGTATGTATGTATGAAGCAAAGAAAAGCAATTATAGTAAAGCATCTTGCTCAAGGACACAAGTTTCATGATGACTTGGACTCTAACCCATACCCCGATGACTTAACCACCAAAACTTGAACTCAGTACACTAAAAACCTCTGTGGGAACCATATCTACAGTTATCATGCAAACAGCTTTGTCTCAAGAAATGAATAGAAACAGTCAGACTTCATGGATGTTCTTTAGCTTTTCTGTGATTTGACACCAGCAACTGGTTCTAGTTGGTCCAAGCTGGTTCTAGCCGGTCCCAGCCTTTATAGTCTGGTATATTAAATACATTCAAACTTTGCAGCCAAAGGCTGAATTAAGTTTAAAATACAGAGAAGTTTTCAAAATAGGTTCAGCCCAAATTACAGTGACTAAAAGATTTTTTTTTAGTGAAGTGAAGGTTCCAGGGTGGAGTACATGTATTTATCTGTCGAGTGTCCTGGCTGAGTGGATAAGAGCACTGCACTCAAGGCAACAAAAATACATGTAATGGTTAAACCATAGGGTTATACATAAGAACTAGAGGGCGCACTGGCCTATATACGCGCCCCTGCATGTGCGCAGACGGCCATTTTCTAAGTTGACAAAGCAGCCATCTCACAGCACGTGTTTGTGCGGCCATTTTGTAAAATGAACATAAAGCATCGGGTGAGCGTTCAATAAAAAAACCTCAAACAAGTATTTCATATTCAACGCGCAGACAGAATGGCCACTTGTCATCTTGAGGTCCTGTCGCGTTTGTGCAAGCAGCATCCACAGTGCGTCCTCTAGTTCTAATATATAACTCTATGGGTAAAACAAAAATTAATCTATGCAACAAACCTTTCTGGAGTCCATGTCCAGCGGAGTGACAATCTCCTCTTCTGGTTTAAGATTGCGATCTTTCAACAACCGATGTGGAGGAGTTTCGTCGATCATAGAGAAGATGCAGCGAACTTGGGGAGCCAACTTCCTCGGGAGCCAGCTCAGGATGGATGTAGTCTTTTCCTCATTCAGCTAAAGAAATTACAAAGTATTACAGTACCATAGCCAAGATATTCAATTTATTTTAAGGAGACTGGATAAGAAATTGTACATTCGCAGATAGAATGTAAAAGAGCCGAAGTTGAGAACATTGTAATCACAAATCTACACTTTAAAGTCTATTCTTTGACCTAAACTACTTTCTCAAAACTTTGTACATTGCCGAACAAGATGATGGTAGAACATTATAAGAAAATTTGATGATAACCACACAAACAAATGCACACATTTCATATTTAACAAGGATGTTTTGATACACTGATTTAGCACGCAGGGCCACTTGGAGACCATTTTGACTGGTCTTTGGTAGTCTGTGCAACTTGTAAAATTTACTGCTCAACTAGTCCCGCCTCAAATAGTTGCGACTTTGACACTAGTCGCAACTAATCTTTCTGTTTGCCAAAGGCGCAATATACTAACACTCATGCTGAACAGATTGAAGGATTTTGTCACTGATGTTTGATTGTGTTAGTAAACTATGTTGCAGTGAATAGTCATGAGTGACACAATAGGTTCTACAACAAAGCAGGTAGCCTCAACGATTTGTGTAGTATTCATGGCAGCACGATTAACTGAGAGGCTGAAAAACGATAGTCTCGACTTGACTAAGCAATCACTAGTTGCGACTTTGACGCTAGTCGCATTAGTCGCCAAGGCTTAGTCCTTGGGTGTTTTTACCAACACTTGGCAACTGGGCCCAATTTCATAGAGCTGCTAGGCAAAAAGATTTGCTTAGCATGAAATTTCTCCCTTAATAAAAACAGGATTAGCAACCAATTTTCCACGTGATTTTTTAAGATAAGCAAACAACAGCTAAATACCAGTAACAAGCAACATTAAACAAATGGAAATTTTGTTGGTAATCCCGTTTTTATCAAGGGAGAAATTTCATGCTAAGCAAATTTGTGTGCTTAGCAGCTCTATGAAATTGGGCCCTGGTGGGCCACTGGGGGTAAAACACTAGATAAGAAAAGTTGGAATACAACTCACCTGATTGAGTGCATCGATGAAGATAATGACTGGGGTAGAATTGGGATTGGATAGAGTACTGCCTACAAGCTGGGCTGTAGTCTCGTAGTCTTTGGGCATATTGGAATCCTAGAACACATACAGAGAAATAAACATATATAAAATGAATATAATGTAATGTAAACTGTTCAATGGCACGAACCAATCAACTGAACTATTGTTACTGTTAGTTAACTTTTAGCTTGACTGCCTGATCTCTGTTTTACTGTTAAAGGGACACGTTGCCTTGGATCAGACGAGTTGGTCTATGAAGAGCGTTTGTAAACGTCTGTTATGAAATGCATATGGTTAGAAAGATGATTTGAAAAAGTAGAATATAACGATCCACACTTATACGTCGTGAAGTAACACAGCAGTCTAATTTGTGGAGTAAAACAGACTTCACAAAGTGGCAGACCGCCTGATGTTTCGACCCTAGCAGAGTCTTTCTCGAAGGCTAAATGACAACACAACAAACATGTTTGTTGTTTTGTTGTTCTGTTTTGTTGTGTTGTCATTTTAGCCTTCGAGATAGACTCTGCTAGGGTCGAAACGTCAGGCCATTAACTATTTTTTGTATTTATACCATCGGTCCATTTGGTTGGTAAGTTGTTTGCAACAGCTAACTTTATTTTCTAAGTTTTATTGTGTGTCGAAACTCGGAAAATCTTTAATGCAGCTTTCCCAAAATGAGAATTCAGAGGTAAGCAGAGCCAAGAAATTGTTGAACTTACTTTGCAGACTTTCATCTCCTTCAGCAGTCTTTTCAACATTTTCTCCACATCTGTTGAGCCAGGAATTGCGCCAACAAAATGATAGAAGATGTGCCAATCTTTATCTCCTCCACTGCAAGACAAACATATCAAAGTTAAAATGCATCACAAGCAACAGAAACAAGTGAAATTGGACAGAGGGTGTCATGGCCGAGTGGTTAAAGACACTGGACATTATTGGTAGTTGTCAAAGACCAGTCTTCTCACTTGGTGTGCTCCTCGATGGTCCTGGTCCTGGATCTGTGTAAATGTGACATATTAAAGTTTAAATGCATCACAAGCAACAGAAACAAGTGAAATTGGAAAGAGGGTGTCATGGCCGAGTGGTTAAGAGCATCAAATTCAAGCTCTGGCGGTTAAGTCACCGGGGTGTGGGTTCGAATCCTGGTTATGACACTTATGTCCTTGAGCAAGATACTTTACTACAATAGCTTCTCTTCACCCAGGGGTATAAATGAGTACCTGCTCGACTGAGGTTGGTGTTGTGTATGAAAAGCCTTTGGAGCCCTACGGTTGCCCAGGCTGTATACTCCCCAGGTAGTTAAGGAATCCTTAAGATTGAGGAATGATATTGGCCCAATGACCAGGGCACTAATGTAAAGTGCATTGAGACACTTATTGTGAAATGCGCTGAATAAGAACTAGTTATTATTGTTATTAATACAGGGATGTGATAGGCTGTTCATCAGAAAAAACTGAACTCTGAGCGCAAAACGTGAGAGCATGCAAGCTCAATAACGTGCGAGCATGAAGCCCAATTCTAACATTTATCTTTGGTTTTAAAAGCCCTACTCTGCAATCTGGGGCGCTATTATATGGTTAAACATGTACATGTGTCTTCATTTCTTTTTTTATGGGCAAACAAATACCGAAATTCCGTTTAACAGAGGAATCACATCCCTGTTAATATTACAGATCTTAATATAAAGGATTTGGGTACTTTTTCAAAATGTCCACAGATTTACATTAAACTTACAGTGGAAAGCTTCTCTTCAAATATTACTAACTGAAGTTGTGTAGTTTTTGAGAAATGAGTAAAATAAGTCACAATTAATTTTCGTCTCAGGAAGCCCAAAATTATTTTAGCATGTAAAATTCCATTAACCAGTTATGATATTATACCAAAACCATAGCATAACTGGTTAATACGTTTTTACATGTTAAAACTGAGATGAAAGTTATTTGTTTTTGCTCATTTCTAAACAACTACAGCACCTCAGTAAGTAAAATTTCAAGGGAAGCTTTCTACTATCATAATCTTCAAACTGGGTAATTTTAATGTAAATCTGTGTACATTGTGTTTTATTTTAGAAAAAAGTACATAGACCTTTTAAGTAAGACTTCCTCCTCACCCTGGTATCTGTCCATTGGCTAGGGTTAGGGTTAGGGTTGGGGTAAGGGTTAGGGTAAGGGTTAGGGCTAGGGCTAGGGTTAGGGTAAGGGTTGGGCTAGGGTCAGGGTAATCCAAACCCTCATAAACCTCATCCTCACCCTGGTATCTGTCCATTAGCTGCTCTACTGACTGCAATATCAGAGACCTTTGCCATGATGGACGACTTGCCTGACCCAGGTCCACCGAGGAGCAGCAAGGGTACACCTGTGCTTACACCAGTCAAGAAATCCTCCATCTTAACAACGGGAGACAATAAC
Source organism: Asterias amurensis (assembly GCF_032118995.1). NCBI lineage: Eukaryota > Metazoa > Echinodermata > Asteroidea > Forcipulatida > Asteriidae > Asterias > Asterias amurensis. The sequence goes on along the minus strand of NC_092661.1, from coordinate 15,859,303 downwards.
AACATCATAAGAAAGAGAACAATAATATAGAACTGTAATAAACACATCAACAAAAATAAGTCCAACCCACCCTCAAAAGTTTGTCATAACATCGTAAGGTAAAACATTTTACCAATACAACTAATTAAGAAATAATTCTATGACATGTTTCCTAAGTGTTGTTTGAAAACGAAAGATGTCCATGAATTCATGGCTGAATGAGCTCAAATGGAAGACAAAAACTGGCCTTCTCAAAAGTCACACAGGTTTATCAAATCTGCATGTCAGTAACGAGTGTATCCACCACGCCTGTTAACTGAACTCAAGCGTTTCTGTTCATCAGAGTGGTGTGGGTTCGAATCCTAATTGTGACAATTGTGTCTCTGAGCAAGACACTAAATTATAAGCTTCTCTCCACCCAGGGGTAAATGGGTACCTTGTAATTGATTAAGCTTATCGCGCTACATGTTTGGCATCTCAGGCTGTATACTCCCCAGGGAGCTGAGGTGGTTTATGGAATGAATTAAGGCCCATCAGTGTCCAGGGGTAATAATATTATTGGAAGCGCTTTAAGATGTATAAAGCGCTATGTAAAAACCGATTATTATTATCAGCAATGCACATTACAGTGTATTTTTATGACTGTGAGCCTTTTTTTTCTGAGCTCCCGATTTTACCCGTTGTAGGACGTCATTCCTGCCGATGACACTGACGCTGCGGCTTTTCATGAAGCCATCGTGGGCCTCACGTTGTAGCTCATACGGATCCAGTTTGATATTGTCATCTAGTGGGTACTGCTCAGCAATCCTTGTCTTGAAGAACTCAAAGATCTATAAAAACAAGTTTGGATCAATTTTTTAAGAGGAAGGTTTTTAATCACTCTTACAAAGGGCAAACAAATCTTACTGGGTTAAGAAGAACACCAGCTTTCGATAGTACTAGGGTTCTGGTAGTTAAGTCACTGGAGAAGGGGTTCGAACAAATCCTGGTAGTGACACTTGTGTCCTTAAAGGATTTGGGTACTTTTTCAAAATGTGTACAGATTTACATAACACTTACAGGGTTTGAAGATGATAGTGGAAAGTTTCCCTTCAAATATTACTAACTGAGGTTCTGTAGTTTTTGAGAAATGAGAAAAACAAGTCACAAAATAATTTTTTAGCATGTAAAATGGCATTAACCACTTAAGGTATTATACAGTACCATAATCAAGGCATAACTGGGTAATACGTTTTTACATGCTAAAACTGAGACATAAATAATTGTTGTGACATCGTTTTACTCATTCTCTCAAAACCTACAGCACCTTAAAGTAGTATTTTAAGGGAAGCTTTCTACAATTATTATCTTCACACTCTGCAAGTTTAATGTAAATATGTGGACATATGTAACACCTACCACTTTTTTGAATTGGTCAAGACCCTCCATCTGCACTTTGCCTGTATCAACGCTGATGCCACCAAAAGAACATTTGTAGGTAAATACACGATTGTCCTACCATGGAGGAAATGGAAACAATGAAGTCAGAACAAACATGATATTTCAAACTTGAAATAATTTTTTTATATTTTGCCGAGTATGATGTCTGACAGGCCTGTATGCTTCATTTTAAAAGGGCAAGGGCCCATGCATTTTCCTTGGCAAAGAGCACCCTATGAGGAAATTGTAAATTTCTACTGGAACGTTTCAGGGGCACCAAGGCAATGACCAGGGGACATGGAGGCAATCGCCTTTGTTGCCTCCATGAAGTATTAGGTGTGGACTGACCTTTTTTAAAGGTATCCTATTGGTACTATGTCACACATGTGCGTATGTTTTCGCTACTTCAGGCTCCTAAGCTGGGCATTCATGTGTAATTCCCCCCCCCCCCCCAGAAAAAAAATCCCCAAAACAACTAAAGAAATAAAAATAAATAAATAAATACAAAGAATGTTGCAAAATTCAACAAACTCTTCTCGAATAAATCATCAAAAGAAAACTGAATAAGGTTTAACCAAAACAAATTTCACAAGGGTTGGATTTGGATCTGCCACCTCTGGATAGCATGCCGGTGCTCTACCAACTGAGCTATCTATATCTAGCCCTCGGCTAGCGGTATCCCTATTTTGTCACTATCTTTGTTCGGAGGGGGGGGGGGGGGGGGCTGCCTGTTGTCTGATAAGTGTAATCAGTCAATGTTTATAATAATTAATTATTTCAGTCCCCTCTCTGTCACTCTAAATCAACCCTGCCTCGCCTTCTACCTCTAGGACCCCGTTTCGAATCACACTGAGGGCACAATGTAAGTTGGGTTTTCAGTCCCTACCTGACTGCTTACATGTACGTTTCCCCCTAGAATACTTCCCCTGGGTTTCGTCCTACATCTTTTGTCACAAACTGTTAGCCAATGAAAAAGTTGTTAACTTCAAAATAGTGGCACAACAGAGTAGAGTCTCTGTGGTGTAAACGTAACCACAGAGAGAAACAAGTGAAGAAGACAATTTGACGTATTAATTGTTTTTTTTACCCATACACCGATGTGTGTTAGCGCTGTATACTATATCACAAGCATATTTACTCGGGTGGGATTCAAACCCACCACCCTTGCAATTCTAGAGTAGTGTCTTACCAACAAGACTACCGAGATAGCCCGGTAGCTAGAGGCAGTTCGAATCCTTTGTTTTGGCAGCGTGTATCGCAACGATATAATAGATGTTAAATTTGCATCCGGGATAATATTGACATTAATATTTGTTATCCCCGATGCAAATTTAACATCTATTATACAATTTGACGTGTAGGGTAAAGAAGAACATTGGACATGTAAGGAGGGGGGGGGGGGGGAGGGAGATAAGAGATATTTTAGTTGGATTACGAAGAGACAGAGAGGGACCGAGAGACAAATAAGTACCATTGACGGCAAAGAGGAATCTGTGTAAAGTAGAGACGAGGGTGAAGAACCATTGATCTGTGACAAACAAAGAGGATTAAGAAAAGAGTGAGTGCATTCAGGAAATCAAGCTGTCTGAAAGAGCGACTTCGGCTACAGCTACGGCTAGATCGCACGCGTCTGCCTATTCTTCAACACGGACAGATACGCTGGCACGTGCGCGGGTCAAGCTGTAGCTGTAGTCGAAGATGACACTTCATACAGTGTACGATTAACTTTACACTGACAGCCTGTACAATTAATACAAAACATTAAACATCAGAAGAAAATAATCACACTCATGTTATTAAAGGTACTAGACACCTTTGGCCATTGTCAAAGACCAGTCTTCTCACTTTGTGTATCTGTGAAAATTTGAACTCAATTGGTCGTCAAAGTTGCGAGAGAATAACAAAGGAAAAAAAATACCTTTGTTGGACAAGTTGTGTGCTTTCAGCTGCTTGATTTTGAGACCTCAGCTGAGGTCTCGAATTCAGTTCAAAATATTTTAGTGAGAAATTACTTCTTTCTCAAAAACTACGGTACTTCAGAGGGAACCGTTTCCCACAATGTTTCATACTATGAACAGCTCCCCATTGCTCGTTACTGAGTAAGTTATTATGCACACATTTATTTTGAGTAATTACCAATAGTGTCCAGTGCCTTTAGATGGTCTGGGTACTTTTTGTAGGACAAAAACCAAAATGTCCACAGATTTACTAAACTTACACCATTTGAAGACAATGATAGTAAAAAGCTTCCCTGAAAATATTACTTGCTGAGGTGCTGTAGTTTTTGAGAAATTAGTAAAACAGTGTCATGAAAATAATTTTTGTCTCAGTGATCATAGGACAAAAATTATTTTAACATGTAAAAACGTTTTTGCATGACATTGTTTTACTTATTTCGCAAAAACTACATCTCCTCAACAATTCATATTTCAGGTACACTTTCAATTATCAGTATCTTCAAATGATGTAAGTTAAATGAAAATCTGTGGACATTGCGTTTTGTGTTACAAAAACCACCCAAATCCTTCAAATGATTGTCAGGTTCCCAGACTCCATTTTGCAAATAAACATGAAGAGAGTAGTTATACCACCACCACCAGACTGTTCTTTTATGATTAGAATTATCATATCAGCCGGTTTCTGCTCGACATATCACTTAGCGTGCTCTGACAGTTATCTGGATTTATTTGTTTCAGAAAAAAACACAATCGTCTACAGACCATCTCCAGTCAGAGCATACTGATCAAAATGTCAAGAAAAAACCAGCTCTTCTCAGAGCCACCACAACTCAAAAAAGAGATTTTTATAAGGTGTCACCACAAACCTAGCTTACTTAGTATTTTCCACTTCGCATAGCCTAAAAGTGTTATCCAACAAAAGAATGTAAAAAAAAACTGTGGCATGTCGTGGCCGAGCGGTTAAGATCACTGAATTCAAACTCTGGTGCTTCTGATTAGCAGAGTGTGGGTTCGAGTCCAAGTTGTGACACTGGGGGTGGATTTCACAAAGGTAGTCCTAACTTAGGACTAGTCCTAGGCAATGCTAAAAGATAGGACCAGTCCTAAGTTAGGATGAGTTACTGGTCCTAACTTAGGACCAGTCCTATCTCTTAGCATTGCCTAGGACTAGTCCTAAGTTAGGACTAACCTTGTGAAATCCACCCCTGTGTCATAATTAAGCAAGCAATTAACGATATGCTTCGCATGGGACATAAAGCCATTGGTCCTGTGTGTTATGTAACGCAAGTAAAAGAACCCAGTGCACTCGGGTCGCCCCAGTGTTCCTTGTTTGATTGACAGCATAATGCGCCACAGCACCTTATAAACCACTACATGGATCAGGTCTAACAATTCAAACATAGGCCTACATGTACATGCCTTGCAGGAAATACTATATACATGTACGTGTAGGTTGCAGCGCCAGGAGCATCACAGATGGACGGATATATATGCGAGCTATATAAGAAGCCACTATTAATTAGGCCTGGGTGAATTATTCAAATATCCGGTTAATGGCAAATAGGTTTTCCTATCCGTAACCGCGAATGCCTTTTTTTTCTTAACCGGATATCCGCATAGGGCGCGAATAGCTATTTATAAACCGGATAGTTTGGTAATTTCAACCAAGTAACCGGATATTCTTTAATATCCGAATATCCGCGGACGTCGGGCGACAACTGATATGAATGTTTTGTCTGAATCCTTATGAAACTTCTATTAAGACAGCATAAAACAGCATATATTAAGTATTTAACTATGCTCACCTCCGTGAAGAGTTAAAATAATGACATTTCCGACGTATTTGTTCAAAGATTAAAAAAGTTTTCCCTTCACGTAGAGTCAATCACGATAAAAAGAAAAAGCAAATCGCCATCTTTAAACTAGATCCGGTCATTTTTATGAATGAACCGAGTGACACTGTCTAAAACTAATATCAATCCGCCCATAAGATCTCAATCACAAACGAACAGCGCTCTCTAGCGGCAAAAAAAAACTATTCGAATATCCGGTTAATTTCGGATAGTTGGCCAGCGGTATCCGAATAACAAAATTTCACTATTCGCCAAGCACTACTATTAATTAATATTAATTAATTAATAAACTTACGGGGAAGCGTTCTGACAGCATGCCTTTCAGCATCTTGAGCTTGTGAGGAGCGACCGGGTTGGAGTCCACAAAATCATTGTGATATTTCACAGGAACCGAGTCCAGAAATGAGGCATCTCTGATTGCAAATATTGCTGTAATGAAACATGAAGAAAACATTTAAGAACTGTTTTGTGGATTTTTTTAAGCTTATGAATTTGTTTAAGTATCGATTACTTGTTCTTACAAAATGGGGACCAATTAGGCAGCAAATGTTATTCTATGTACAGGCCTAATACTTCACAGAGGCAACAGAGGAGATTGCCTCCATGCCCCCTGGTCGTTGCCTTGGTGCCCTTGAAATGCTCCAGCAGAAATTGACAATTTCCTCATAGGGTGCCCTTTACCAAGGAGAAAATGCCTTGGTGCCCATGCTCTTTAAACAACAAAGCATACTGCCTGTTGCTAACCTAGTCTTATAAGGGGCTCAAATTAAAGGCAGTGGACACTATTGATAATTACTCAAAATAATTATTAGCATAAAACCTTTCTTGGTGACGAGTAATGGGGAGAGGTTGATGGTATAAAACATTTTGAGAACCGGTACCCTCTGAAGTGCCATAGTTTTTGAGAAAGCAGTAATTTTCCACCAATTTGATTTCGAAACCTCAGATTTAGAACTTGAGGTCTCCAAATCAACCATCTAAATGCACACAACTTCGTTTTTTTCTTTCATTGTTATCTCGCAAGTTCGATGACCGATTGAGCTCAAATTTTCACAGGTTTGTTATTTTATGCATATGTTGAGATACACCAACTGTGAAGGCTAGTCTTTGACAATTACCAATAGTGTCCACTGCCTTTAAGTACACAAGACAGCAGGGATTGTAAATGTAGCTTAAAGACACTGGACACTTTTGGTAATTGTCAAAGAAATATCTTCTCACTTACTGTATCTCAACATATGCACAAAAAAGGGCATTATCTCCTCGATAAAGGGCACCCTATGAGACAATTTGTTTAATTATTATTTTTTTTTTTATTCTCCGCACAAAACAATAAAACAAGCACAGGCTGTCCAGGGAAGGGCAAAAGTACAAAAACTGTCATAAAAAAAGAATTGCCCTACCAGACCTTTCTTTAAAAAAAAATGTAAATTTGTACTGGCTCCAGAGCATTTCAAGGGCACCGAGGCATTGCCTTTGTCGCCTCCTTGAAGTATCAGGTCTTGGCCCAATTTCGTGGCCCTGCTTACTGCAGGCCTGATACTTCACGGAGGCAACAAAGGCGATCGCCTCCGTGTCCCCTGGTCCCCTGGTCATTGAAATGCTCCAGTAAAAATTTGCAATTTCATCGTAGGGTGCCCTTTACCAAGAAGAAAATGCCTTGATGCCCTTGCCCTTTCAAAAATGAAGCATACAGCCCTGTTACTGTATGCACAGAATCGGCGCTTGCAGAAGCAGAGAACTCTGCGCTTACGAAAGCATAAATTTCACGGGTTAGCAGGGAAATTTGGCTTGTGGGCATGCAGGCGTACTCTGTTACTAGGGAGCGCAGAAATTCGGCGCTTGCAAGTAAGTAGAGAATGATGATCGTAAGCGCAGAATTCGGCGGTAAGCAGTGCCATGAAATCGGGCCCTGGAATCTTCCAAAGAGAGAAATTCCCAAACTCACAATTGTAGTTGTCTTTTCTGTAGGAGCCGTGCATTATTTCCATCTCAGTCACTGAAAGTCCATTGATCCAACGATACTCTTGGTGTAGATTCACCGGTACCTCCATACTGCCTGGCACCCATCCACATCGCTCACTGCATAGACATTGAAAAATGTGTTAAAGAGAAAAGATTTCCACAGTTGGCCATTGAAAATGGGCCCTATGCAATTTAACATCTATGTTTGAAGTAACAAATATTGTTGACGTTTTTTTTTTGCGTCGAAGTAAGAAAACATTTACAAATGTATTAGACTCACCTGGTCATATTGAGAAAGAAGGGCATAATGTTATCACTGTAGCATCGGTCTATCTCGCCAAGACACAGGCGTAAAGTGTCTTCGGAAGTGGTGTCTTTAGGTACACCCTAGTCCAGGAAACCAACGACAAAAAAGTTTCCATCAAATCAGTATTAGTTGATTAAAGCCATTATACACTTTCGGTAAACAGTATTGTCCAAGTCCCACACTTCGTGTATCACAACTTATATATAAAATAACAATCCTGTGGAAATTTAAGCTCAATCGGACATCGGAGTCGGGAGAAAATAACGGGAAAACCCACTCCTGTTTTCGCGCGTTTCGCCGTGTCATGACATGTGTTTATAATAAATCCGTAATTCTCGTTAACGAGAATTTATATTGTTTTACCGTTTTATCAAAAAGTAAAGCATTTCATGGACTAATATTTCAAGAGAAGTCTTTCACCATTACCTTCTGTAAACCCTGTAAATTATTTGTAAATCTGTGAACTTGTTTTTTTTTTGCTGTACCGAAAGGGTCCAATGGCTTTAAACGCACCGGAAACTATTGGTAATTACTCAAAATAATTACTTGCATAACAAATTACTTGCAAAATATTAACATTAAACACATGCGTAAAGTGTCTTCGGAAGTGGTGTCTTTACGTACACCCTAGTCCAGGAAACCAACGACAAAAAGTATAAATCAAATCAGTATTAGTTGATTAAACGCACCGGAAACTATTGGTAATTACTCAAAATAATTTGTTGCATGCCAAATTATTTGCAGACAGAGACATGCATAATATTAACATTAAAAACACATGCATAGAATTTCTTCAGAAGTGGTGTCTTTACACCCTAAACCAGGAAAAAAAAAAAAAAAAAACATGTTTCATATCAAACCATTATTAATTATATTCTTCTACACCCAAAGTATGGTTTTTATTTTCCTGTTTTTATGAATCTGATGTAATATAAAAAAAAAAAAAAATTCCCTTCTTTTTTTGGGATGGGGAGGTAACAAAAAACACAGAATTTTTATATAAAAGCGGAGAAATCGCAACCTGATAAACCTTACAGAATGATAACTTACCCATCTTAGATCTACATCCACCAGGTAGAGTCTTCTCTTCTCACACCACGCTCGCAGATCAGGAAACACCTGCAAAAGTTAACACATATAAAAAGCTAACTTCGGGACTGATAATACAACAAATTAGTCTAAGCCCAAAGCAAATGTCAAGGTCATCATTTCTTCTGTAATGATAGTCCTTGCAGAGTTACATGTAGTATCATTTAGTATGTAAAAATGAGGAGAAGACATGTTATTGCATATTGTGTACGATTCACATTACTAGAGACATCTTAAAACAGAGACTGTTGTCAGAGGAATATCAATTCCTACCTTCAGCTACCCTGAGATATTTTCATCTTAAAAATGTTTTCTTTTTCCTTACCAAGAGTGAATTTAAAAAACCCTAAAACACTGCTTATAAATCATAAAATAAAAAGTTATTTATATCATCTATAACAAAATAGAGATGGGCAATATTATAATTGAAAGTGACCTCGGCCCAATTTCATAGAGCTGCTAAGCACAAAAAATTCGCTGAGCATGAAATTGCTTCCTTGATAAAAAAAAACGGGTTACAGACCAAATTTCCATGTGATTTTCAGGATTTGCAGAAAACGTAAAAAGCATGCAACAAACGGAAATTTGGTTGGTAATCCAGTTTTTATCAAGGAAGAAATTTCATGCTAAGCAAATTGTTGTGCTTAGCAGCTCTATGAAATTGGGCCCCGGTGTTAAGAAACATTTTAATAATGTAAATAAAATTACTTTGAGAGTAATAAAACAAAAATTCAAAGCTGTTTTTGAATAGACCCTTCCCATGAATGTAAATTGCACATAGCACTTGCGCACTATGGTTTTGGTTGGCAAAATGAGGGAACATCGCGCTGTTTTGTACACAGCTAATGGGTGCGTGATGCAGACGCAATTGCGCGTCTGCTTAGTGCACAACTCTATGGTGTTTGCAAACCAACAGGGTCTGTATGCATGCGTGAATGTAATTAGCATATATTTCATGGGAAGGGTCTATTATATTTAATTATTTAAATACTTGGATTTATAGGCCCTTCGAAGCATCTACTATCCATACCCAATCCCAATATAAAACGGATCAATTATAACTTTCATAATAAAAAGCAAATAATTTGAGACTGCGTGAAGTGTAACTATTCTGGGAAGATTACCCGTGCATCACAGTTCCTATTTTTTATCACAGAACTGTTTCCATTTGATTTTATCCACCCATTACTGCCTTCTGACTATTAATAGCAGGTAATTATTGATTGTTGACATGCACCAAGCAACGGTTGCTAATGGTAACATCATCGCTTACTACACACACACAATGTATGTAATTGTCCACTCTAGGAAGAATTGTGTGAAGCTTCATTCAAGGGTGGTAGCATCTGTCAATAGAAGCTTAGACCAAGCTAAAGAAAAAAATTGTTCATGGTACCTGCTCTCACCCTTTTTTCCAAGCTGTGTTTTTTTTTTTTTAATTGAAGGTAGGGTCAAACTTTCGTTTATTATTATGCCGTCAGGGCTGACCACTACACGCAGGCCAATGCCTAAAATATCGCTCCAATGCCTCCGCTTAGATTGTGACTTTTAAGCATTGAGTTTACGTGCTGTGACAGCATATACATCTGTACATTGTGTAACACATACAGCACGTACACGTTCTATGGTAATTACTCAAAACAAATAATATTAACTTAAAAACTGAAACGAGCATTGGAGAGCTGTTAATAGTATACAACATTGTGAGAAACGGATCCCTCTGATTTGATGAAGTAGCATAGATTTTGAGAAAGAGGTAATTTCTCACTAAAATAATAAATGACTTCTGGCCAGAAAGCACACAAATTCATTGAACAAGGGTGTTTTTTCTCTCATCATTTTCTCGCAACTTCGATGACCAATTTAGCTCAAATTTTCACAGGTTTGTTATTTTATGCTTAAATTGTACCTTCCCTTTAACCCGCTTACTGTTGTACATTCAGACTTTCTTTGTTGAAAAGGGTATGGGTACTTTTTGTAGCACAAAACACATTGCCACAGATTTACATTTTGAAGAATGATAGTAGAAAGCTTCTCTCAAAATAATACTTGCTGAGGCCTGTAGTTTAAGCTTAATACTGTAGTGTTTGAGAGATGACCAATCAGAGGAGTCTAACTACATGAATACCCTAATGACTTTAAGACTACATGTATCACCCCTGGTAATAGAAAAAAACCTATTCTTTAAAATCGGAGAACTCTTACCTCCTTGATCAAAACTTCCCTCTCGGCGTGAAAATCTTTGAAAGTTGACGACACAAAGATTCTGACGGTCTTCCAGCCGACGCGCTTAATGACAAGTTTCTTCTTTTGTTGTTTGACTTCTATTGTCTTTTGCACGCTATCCCATTGCTGGCTAATGTCAGATGAATAGTCCAGACTTCGGGACGCCCCACATCCCATGACGGCACGGGTGGTTCAAGAGTTTTACCTGGACTTCTGCAAGTGGAATAATTTAAGATAATTTTGTTCAACCAAAAAGAAATGAAAAGTAAATGAATAAAAATACATTTAAAAAAAAAGGTAGGGCCTATTATCATTTATCAAATTGTACTAAAAGTACGAATAAAAAAACTTTTAACAACTACCGTAAAATAATAATAATAACAATAAATCTTACAAAGCGCTGGTATCTAGAAAAAAACTATTCACTGTTCTATTGGGCAATTCCAGCGTGACTGACATTACATTTTTTACTAATTTTGAATATCTAATCAGCTCTCATGTCTAAACAATGACAGCTATCTTAACCATGTTTGGCATGGGGGATACTAGGACCTGAATACACAATACAGCATTGAAACTTTTAAATTTCATGTTCAGCTTTTCCCACTAGGGGGGCTGTTAACTGCCGTTACTGACATTACAAAAAGCGACGCAACCAAAAAGTGTTGATATGTTTTGAAAATTTCACTTCAAGTTAAAAGTGCTACAGATCTAAATCCATATTAACATTATATCTGATAGGGTAACCAAAACTTGTAGTAAGATGGGAAAAATTAATTATGAATTTTTCGATAATTATGCAAATTAACCTCCGTGACTGACATTACCGTGACTGACATTACGCGTTCATAACATCTGCTGGAATAACAGTAACAACAATTTAGCAAAACAAAATTAAAAATTCTGTCCACAAGAGAGTATCAATGAACTGTTTAATTCTATATTAAGGGAATAACAATAATTGTTTAGATGTTTAAAGGTTGAAACATGCATTATTTGTGATAAAACGTATTATAAAAGAGCTAAAATTTAAGCTGCAATTTGGAATTTGGGAATTTGGATGAAGTTTTTATTGGGAAAAAATGACACATAGGAAGAGATGGGTGCTCCCTTTTTTAGTGAAATAAACTCTATCAGTATAGTAACAGTTGTGTAATAGCTTTTCACATGCATGAGAAAACTGAGAGAAGAAAAGACTGATAAGTGTAAAACTGCTATTTCAGCTATTTCAGAATTTTCAAGCTTTGGGATATGTCTGCTAAAAACACACGCCTACTATATTGTAATCAAAACATTTACATGGACTCTTACATTCTAGCCAATAAGCAATATTCTGTAAGATTCTATTTATTTTATTTGTTCAATTTGCAATACCTTAATCTACAGTACTTTAACTATTGCTAAGAGAATTGTGTAGTTAACGAGCCAATCTATAAAATGTACTTAGATCAAAATAGATACCATATATGAAAGCACAAAACAATTGAACACTAACATTGTCAGAGGGTGGTCAGGTTCCAAGGTATTGGCTACATTGTTACCAGGCCTTGAACATTGCTCTTGAAGGGGCACTGTAATTTTCCTCATGTAAAGGGCACTCTGCAACGAAATTGTAAATTTGTACTGAAACTTTGTAGAAGGGCACCAATGCAAAGCATGGGGCACTGCTGCAATTGCTGTGGGTGGAGTGGGTATTTTGAGACCTGTGTTGTTAAATCTTGACATAATTTAAGGTTGAACCAACCAACACCACTTTGTAATCTCCACCTTGGTGGAGTAGCAGATCAGTTCGCATTTACTTTGCTCACATTCAAGTACAATATTCCACAAAACAGTCTAGTCCTTCCCATCGAAACAGCACTTCGTATCCATCAAGTCGATCTAGTGTATGTAGGAGCTGTTAAAGTATCCTCAACTTTGAAGGAGATGGATCAGCTGATTGAGCTGCTCTCTGCTTCTTAAGATTATGACATCTGGATACCCTCTCTCTATTTCGATTTACACATCTCTGTTTAGAATTTCTTCTAATCAGTCTTACATGTATATAGCTTGAACTCTTTTTTTTGTCCTTTTGTTGACCTACGCTTCCTTCGTTTTCATGCACTCCGCAGCCCATCTCTGCTGCTGTCTTGTAGTATCCTCCTTACTCTCTTGTAAAACTTGTGTAGTGTGAGACTCTTGTAATAATGTTGACCTTACTTAAAAAGAAAACAATTGTATTACTTTTACTTCGATCAATGACAAATATTCACAATGAATAATGTGCCTTATGCATGTATGGATTGGAGTACAGTTCACCTTACAAATTCGTTATTCACTTACCTGTAAAATATGGATGAATTGGACTAAAAATACAACTAAACAGATCCAAGAGCATTGTTTCAGGATTATATAGCTTCATTTAAGTTGCATTGTGAGTAAAAGACAACTTAATAGTCCATCCAATTTTCAAAATCTGTTTAATTAGCTTGTGTAATAATGTGACTGACATTACATTGTCGTGACTGACATTAAACGTGACTGACATTACACTTTTGTTTAATTAATAAAAAATGTTAAACAACAATTATTTACGTGTTTGATAACATTAATGCTCTACCCTGACCCCCTACTAAGAAAATAATGAAGAACAGATTTTAATTGCTACCATGTATACTTTTATGACAAAAATCTTCATTTTTTGTGACTGACATTACACTAAGCCTAACAAAAGTGTTCATTTGACGGCACATACTAGGTATCTAACATTAGTTTCATATTAATTAAAGGTGTTTTCCTAAAGATAGGCACTGAGAGTTGTTATTTTTACCAAACAAAATAAAATGAGTGCCTTTAGATTAATGAAAACTACAAAAAGAAATAAATTTTGTGTTCTTACCTATGATTGGTGCCATTTAACGTAGCGTCAACTTCAGAGTGCTGTAACTTTCAAAATATTTGGTCTGGATCATTTTGTTTTCCATTTCTAGAAACTTCAAAATATACTCTATCAATTTTGCAAAAGATGTTTGAGCAAAAAGCATTTTGAAATTTTGACCCTCGTGTCGCACTTGCGTGGAATTGCCCTATAGATATGACAAAAAAGCTTTTGCTAGGAAGGCATTTTTAATGAAGATTCCAGTTACAAGGATTCTGCCTTTTGATTGGTTTAGAGCATGTCACAGCAGGCTTGCCCCCAACAAAGTCGCCCCCCTGCAAAGTCTCCCCTTGACCGACCCGCCCCGGAACGTTACAAACGACATTGTTATACCTCGGTAACAAACAGTGAATTTTGATTGGTCGAGAACCAATCATGTGACGCGCAACAAAAACGCGTGTTACATGGCTCGACGGGCCGGGTAACATGAAAAGTGATGTACACCACTGTACCTCACCTTGATCGTTCCCGGCGTTGGTCGATTTCCAGCGCTGTATACGAAACAACCGCAGGTTCGAGGGAATTGTTTCTTGTTCGTCTGCTTATAAAACAGTGAGTAGTCAGTCGTAATAATCTTTGTATATGACAACAGAACTTCGAGAAAAGGAATAACAATTATACAAAGGTACAACAGAACAATTGTTGCACGCTGCGACTGGGGTCCATGGGTTTTGTACACAGGTAAATGGCACCCTCGGCTTTGCCTCGGGTTCCATTTTCCCCCTCGAGTGTACAAAACGCGTCAATTGTATTATGTTACCCCATTGACAATATTGCGATTCAGTAACGCACTGCATTGTGGGATGGAATATGGGGCGGTTACTATGCAGTTTGTACGACTCGCGGACGCAACGCCTATACCTTTGTGTGGGTTCAACAGCGCCCTCTCTTGATATTTTGCTATTCGCGATAAACCTTATGATTGACAGTGTCACCCCTCCCTAGGGCTAGGAAGGTCGCCCCCTGAAAAAGTTGCTCCCCCTAGCAAAGTCGCTCCATAGCAAAGTTGCACCCAGATGTTATTTAGACTTTAGTTCACAAAATTGAATGTAGTGAAGGGAAACTCACTAGGCCTGTAAAGTTAGTTTGTGTAGTTTATGTTTGGGTAACAAACGTCAGCAAATAACTCAGTTAACTCATTGTCTAATCCATGGGGGGATGGTCTTATTCACATGATTGTTTTGAATGTTTTATTTAATAATAATATAATATTAATATTATGTCGCTCAATAAATAAAAAACTACAGTACTACCTACCTACCTCACCTGCAAACTGGTTGATGCCGTTTTGATAGAAACAAATGGGATTTGTTATTATAAACAATCCGGTCCGTGTATGATCAGATCCCTCACAAACTTTTACAAATAAAATCCACGACGCAGGAAAACTAACTTCCTACCAAAAAATGCATGCCTTTCTGATCTGCACATACATACACACAGTAAACACATCAAGTTCCCATTGCGTGGTGACGCAATGTGTTTGTTTGTCGAGTTTCTTTTTGAGTGTGTTTAGCGCAATTTAGGGATGCGCCCAATCATGGGATTTCGCTGCTCATTCTAACACAAAAAGCACATTTTCAAATCTAGGTAGCCTGCATGAGCATGCGTTTAAAAAGCCTTCCAAGGCGTTTTCATGCAGTATAATTTCCCACAAAACAAATCTGAAAGTTCGTATCAAATAAACAGGGAATATTTGATTAGCTTTTAGCATTTACATTCACAATCATGTAGAATTATTTAGAAGTTTTATTCTGGGTTGTCACTTCCACCACTTTATTAACCCATCCAAATTGGGCAATAACTTGGGCAAATGTGCGCAAAGAAAAGCTTGCGCAAATCCATAATACAAATTGATCAATTAAGTTTAGCGCCCTCCATTGTCAGAAGTCGTTTTGTGTGCTCGCCTGAACATCTGACGTCACACTTCGAGGCTCATGGAATAACGCCAGAGATTGGCCTCAAAACCGGCGTGTACATGCACCTTTGACCTACACTCTCACACTGAGATACGCAGTCAAGGTACGGCGGACGCCGTGATAGGACTAAGCAGTTTGCTTAGCAGCAAATTGTGCGGTTCCTCCACATGGCGGGGGTTACCAGTTAGGACAGACTCTACGGGGAGACACAGCATGCGAGCGGGTCCATGGCCCGCTTGAGGGCCCGAAAGTGTTTGCACTTAGATGCTCTGTGGTGAATTTAAAGGCAAAATTTATTACAGAAAAAGAAAAAAACCCATTTTGAGCTGTTTATTTTGGGCAATATAAAACCTTATAGCTCCATGATAAACTAAAAAAACAAACCAAGAATTTGGCCGATGATCTTGCTGATTATCAGTCAATGGGGGCTTTTTGGACTCTAGGTGGCAGCAGACTTACGGCAATTCACTGTTCTTGGTTATTTATAGCATGTTGCATCGTAGTATTTGGGTGGGAGCCATGGCTACAATAACACGGAACGCGACGCCGTACGACATCCGACTGGCAATGTGTAGTGACAAAACAGGGGGGTTTAAAGAGCTCAATTGGTAGAGCGCCGGTAGTAAGATCGGTTCGAGTCCAACACTAGTTCAACCTTAAATCATTGAAAAAGGGTCAGTTTCCCTTGCGGTGTGCAATATTTCACATACAGACATTAAGGTCGAAAAGGGATTACATAATAGCGGTTGATACGGCACGCCGTCCAACGGGAAAGAGGTTGAAACAAATGAATTGCACTGAGCCAAATCTCTTCCCCTCTTTTGTCTGTTTGTTTTTCTTGTTTACATTGACTTTTTTAAATGTTATTGATTATCAGGTTTTATATAAGATTGCTCTAGGTTGTCTTTGATTTAAGCACACCGAACTGAGCAACCAATTTAAAGGGAAAATATTGAATACACAACTCAATCAGTAATAACTGCAAGATATCATCCAGAATAATATTATAATAGCTCAAAAAATTGCTTCAAAATAATAATAATATAAAATTTGATGATTGTTTTTGAACAACAAATTTACAGTATTACACTTCTTACACCATTACACAAGCAAACATACCGAATATCTACAAACGCTATTTCAGTTTAGTGTAAAACTTCATTATTATTGCGTCAAAGCTGCCGACCTAAATCTTTTCGAAACCACGGCCTTGACTTTAGACTCGGTTCAGGCCAAAATCCCGGCAATATCTCGTTGTGCCCCCTGCCCCCTCTCAATGTTGGTTCCTTATGGCTGTCCAGTCAACATTGAGCGCGGGGGGGGGGGGGGGGGTGGGGGGATACAGGTTGTTTGTCAATGGAAAGTGGACAAGAAATCATAGGCATGGCCCAGGCATTTTGGCCGGGATTGTAGCTTGGCCCAGCGGTGGTTTTTGCAATATTGTGCAATAATAATAATTAATAATAATAATAATAATAATAATAATAATAATAATAATAAAATTCGATATTTTTATAGCGCTTTATGCACCCGAAGGGCGTCTCAAAGCGCTGAAACATACAGTATTTCCTGCAAGATTATGTGGGACTAGGTTTTTGAATTATGAGATCCACCCCTTTTACATAGCACCATGTAATGGTTTACTACGTGCTGTGGCGCAATATGCCGCCAATCCAGCCAGGAACACCGGGGTGAACCCCTTCTCTTTTCAATAAGTGCACTGGGTTCTTTTACGTGCGTTACACAACACACGGGACCAACTTCTTAACGTCCCATCCGAAGGACGAAGCAATGGTTAAGTGTCTTGCTTAAGGAAACAAGTGTCACGGCTGGGGATTCGAACCCACACTCTCTGAAACAACAGAGTTTGAATTCGGTGCCCTTAACCGCTCGGCCACGACACTTCCGCATAGTCTGCTAGTCCTTTATTCACCTGATACAAATACCACCTTCACGAATCACATACGAGTATCTTTGATACCCTCCGTTAAAAACATATTCACACGAAGAGCCAGAAGTCTAGTTCTCGCAAGATAATGCCCAAATCTCCCTGGATATCAGTAAGCTTATTATAATATGTAAATTTATTTATCACCAAAACAAACTTTATCGAAGATAAGTTTCGCACCCTACGAATGTAGTCGATCTAAATATTTACGGTACAAAAATATATCAACTAATTTGATACGTAAATCTGAACAAAGTTACTATTGCAAACAATTTGATAACCCGTGTGATAAGGCAAAAGGTGACCTGGAAAGTTGTAAACAGCGTTTTTCATAATAAGCCACGGTTCGAAATTTCATCCATGAACATTGATGGTCACTCCGTTGATGATCCACATTAAGATTGTCGAACACTTCAATACATATTATTTACAAATAAAAAGTATAGGCAATTCAGTTTTCCAGTGCTATTTCCACCAATTTCGGTTAACTTCGACATCTTTCTTCAAGATCCTAATCAAAATTCTATATTTTTCACTACAATTACCGAACATGAAACTCATAACATTATTTTGTAATTTGCCTGCTAAGAAATGTGCTGGCTGTGATCATAATGGTGGTGCTTTAATAAAAGATAAGATAAGATAAGATAAGACAAGATAAGAACTTTATTATCCAACACTGGGGAAATTAAAACTGGCCATGATTCAAACAGTACAGACAAAAACGCTTATACGCGGATACTCTTTCAATTGGCCGTCCATTTATGGTAAGCGCTGGTATGGGCGTGCCCCTCTTTCTGAAGTCAAATACTAATTCCTTAGTTTTATTAACATTAATTTAAAGGTAATTTTCTGTACACCAGTTAACATGATTAATTTCGCTGTTGTAGCGTCGCAATGAGTCCTCCGTGGAAGACATACGACCAACAATTGAGGTATCATCGGCATATTTGAGGTATCATCGGCATATTTGATGATCAAGTTTAACTGATTCTAAGCATTATTAATTATTTCAGACCAACGTTCTCTAAAATTCTTGAACGTATTGTTCACATCCGTATATGATACATTTCCTGGATGATCACAACATTTTATCTGATTCCCAATTTTGGATTTCGGAAAAACACTCCACCACTCATTAATCAGTTACTAGATAATATCACAGTTATATGAATTTACATTTAAATATAAGCATATTCTTAGACCCCCAAAAGCTTTTGATACTGTAAATCATGATATCCTCACAGCAACCCATATTTCATAAACACACAACACTTAAAGGCAGTGGACACTATTGGTAATTACTCAAAATAGTTATTAGCATAAAACCTTTCTTGGTGATAAGTAATGGGGAGAGGTTGATGGTATAAAACATTGTGAGAAACAGCTCCCTCTGAAGTGCCACAGTTTTCGAGAAAGAAGAAATTTACCACGAATTTGATTTCGAGACCTCAGATTTAGAACTTGAGGTCTCGAAATCAACCATCTAAACGCACACACCTTCGTGTGACAAGGGTGTATTTTTCTTTCACTATTATCTCGCAAGTTTGATGACCGATTGAGCTCAAATTTTCACAGGTTCATTATTTTATGCATATGTTGAGATACATCAACTGTGAAGGCTATAAGTCTTTGACAATTACCAATAGTGTCCACTGCCTTTAAAGGTGATGACATTGTATTTCACAGCTTCAATTCAGATCAATTGCCATTTTTGTTTTTCATGTCGACAGTAACCATTAAGCATTCAGTTGAAACAAATAACAATGAGTGTAATAATGAAATATATGTATGGTAGATGATTTAACAGCAATACAATGTATAGACGTTTCAAAGGTACTAATTATAAAGAAATTAACGTCCTGGTCAACATGCAGGCAAACAGGTTAAGCATAATGATTTTGTGCATTTCCCTGAGACAGACAAGGACTTGGACAAAAACAAGGACAGGAAAACAAAAACAAACAAAGCAGCAATACACCTGGTCGGCATTGCCGGAAAAAACCCAAACAAATTCTTTTTTGAAACGTACAAACTCACGACTTGGTCCGTACATGTACCTTGCAATTGTGTTTACTCTACGCATTACAGGCAAAGTCTGCCTCGATTGACGTCACGAACAGCGCCCTCTCGGGTCGGGGTCTACTGTTAAATTTGTAAATAATATAAGAACTGATTTTTTAAAACCTTAGTTAACTGTTTATTCACATTCCACTCATCAAAACACATATATTAGTGACAAAAGCTTTATTTTGAAAAAATAATATAAAATAGATCACTTTTCTTTATGTGCGAACATAAAATAAAAATGAAGTTATACGTATTTTTTCAACTGCGTTTTACAAATTAGTGCTACATGTATATAGTCGCGCATAGACTAAACTAAGCCAATGGCAGCAGTCATAATCATTTTTGGCACTTCTTGTGCACTACAACGACGATGACGATGACAATGACAACAAAGCTGGTAAAACCGATGACCGCTCCTGCCACCTGACCTCCTGTCAAATAGTTCCAAATAGTGGGGACTGGAAGAAACGAGCAAAACAACAATCTCTTTTTAAGTTTTAGAGAGAGGGGGAAAACAAAATTAAATCTGAGAAAGGTTCCACATGAGGCATGAGGAATTTCTCGGGCATCTGAAAGCACACCATTACATGCAACAAAGGTGTTTTTACAAAGATTTAGACCAAAATAATGAAATGTTAGTTTAAAAATATGTTGAGAAACTTTAAAGGCAGTGGAAACTATTGGTAATTACTCAAAATAACTATTAGCATAAAACCGTCCTTGGTAACGAGTAATGGGGAAAGGGTAATAGTAGACAAATATTGAGTGGCTCAGAGTGGAATGGGGGAATTTTACCGAGCGATAATATTCCTTCCATTTACGAATTAAAGCCACTCAATTGTTTTATAACTGACTTATAGATCATTGTCATTTGATATATTATTTTAAAAGTATAACATTATGAAAAATCACATAAATTACTGACAACCAAAAATCATGTAGCGCTGCGTAGCGGCAACAATGCACAAATCGGATCACAACCTTTTGCACACTGTGCTTCTTTGTTTTAGCAGCAGCGCGGCGGTGCTGTACTGTATGCTCAAAAACATTAGGAACAAGGATGATCCTAACTGTTGAATGGGAAATGCTGTTCCCCATGGGCGAAAAGGTCTTTTTGATCGCCGGTGCGGATGGTGGTAATAGTGAATGTGAAGTAAGGTCCACCAATCAAATGACAAGGATCTGTATGTCAGTTATAAAATATAAAATATTGTGAGAAATATAGTTCCACGAGTTTGATTTCGCGACCTCAGATTTAGAATTGTGACAAGGGTGTTTTTCTTCTATTATCTCGCAACTTTGACGACCGATTGAGCTCAAATTTTCACCGTTTTTTTTTATGCATATGTTGAGATACACAAACTGTGAAGGCTAGTCTTTGACAATTACCAATAGTGTCCACTGCCTTTAATAATAGTAGTACAGTATTTAGAAATGTTTGGGGTGTTATAAAACAAATATTGACTGCTTTTAGAGGTTTGTTATTTTATGCATAGTTCGAGATACACCAACTGTGAAGACTAGTCTTTGACAATTATTACGAATAGTGTCCAGTGTCTTTAAGTAAGAACAGCCGTCGATTTCAAAAGAGTTAGGACTCGTCTTATCTCGAGTTAGGACGACTAACTCGTCCTAACTTAGAACTAATCTTAAAGTCTGCATGCTACAGTGCAGGGTTGGGACTCGTCCTAATAAGTCCTAAGATTAGTCTTAAGTTAGGAAGAGTTTTGTGAAATCGACGGCTGGTGTTTTACCAAACGTTTATGTGATACCCTGCCTTTACAATTTATTGGGGCAAAATAGAGTTTTATTCCAAAAATTATTGACAACCAGTGTGGCGAAACTTGCTTTGATCATGTAACAGAAACTGAAGTCCGACTATCCGACTTCTTCAATCTGGGCCCAATTTTATAGTGCTGCTAAGCATAAAAATTTGCTTAGCATGAAATTTCTTCCTTGATAAAAACAGGATTACCAACCAAATTTCCATTTGTTGCATATTGCTTGTTACTGGTATTTAGCTGTTGTTTGTTTATCCTGAAAATCATGTGGAAATGTTGATGGTAATCTTGATTTTATCAAGGAAGAAATTTCATGCTTAGCAAATTTTTGTGTTTAGCAGCTCTATAAAATTGGGCCCTGGTTGCATTCTACAAGGTGTCGGAGGTACTTACGTGCTCAAATTAAACACCATGAACAGTCAGATTTTATAAAATCTTGTTTTAGGTTCACTCCCAATAAAATAGTATGTGAAGTTTGGTTCGAACTCAGGGGAGCAGTTTGTAGATCTCTTTGGTTAAAAAAAAGAAGGTTGTGTGTATACGACAACAAGCTATACACATGAGTTTTTAAAGTCTTCAGAATTAAATGACGCGTGTAGTTTTAATTCGATCTTTTTCTGTGGGATAGTCACGTCCAATCGAAGAAATAATGCTAACGAGTTTTTACTTTAGTTGTTCCTCTTAGCAGGCCCAAACTTTGTTCTTGGAGGATTATATGGTGTCAAGAATAAATAGATATTTATTAAAACTGAATACTTACAACATTCAGGCTGGTCTTCGTCTTCACCATGGAGGCAATCCTGCTGGCCATCGCAGATCTCATAATTTGACACACATTGACGAGATTTGTAGCAGTAGAACGTGTCAAAACCTCGACAATCATCTAATAATCAGTCAATTTGAAAAAAAAAAATACGACTTGAACTCTCCTGTCAGACATGGACTTTTTTTAAACAGTTTACAAGACTTCTGCTAAATGAAAAGCAAGCGTGAGCTCGAAACACGCTAATTTAATTCTCATGAAAATTGTGTTTTCGTGCATGACTTGGAAAAATAAATACAGACCATGCGTTGATTATTGCACATGTATCTTGTACGGGAAAGATTAATAATATAATGTTATTTCACTACTAATTATCTTACTGTTTTTATGATGTCGATGATTTTATGAGGAAATCCCATTAGATGTTAATTTTAATTGTTTGCAGTAACCACTGTCAATTTGGACTGCCCTCTCTCAACGAACATTATCAATGGTCTAGGATAAGCAAGATATCTGCTTTATTAAGCAGTCACAACTTGTTTACCATGGAAAGCGCCCCCCTGTAGTTTTTGAACGTGCAATCGTGGTTGGGTGGTTAAGTTGCTAGACTTGACTCAAGTCCCAATCCCGTGCAATCCCCAGAAAACTACTGTTTTGCTGCGGGCACACACTGTACTGTATGCCACGGGTTGTTTCATAGTAAGTTGGCGTGATATGCTTCGGACCTCTCATACGAGAATGGGACTTGAATCAAGTCTATGTGATTACAGTCCCTGTGTTTTTTCCCCCGCATATAATGTAATAATTGAGTTCAGAAATTTGAAAAAAAAAATTGTTTAATGCTTTTTCTAACTTTCTATGGATGCAATAAGAATCTTGAGGAGATGTGGATGGTTTTTTATTTGTTATTTTGGAAGAAAAAAGTGATAGATTTTACCATACGAAAACTGTATAGGGACAGCAATCTCAAAGACAGGCACTGACGGACTACCCTACCTATTTTCCTAACCCAAGGCTAATTGGGCGCCAAAGTCTGCGAATCCACTTTGAGGTGTTGACAGATGCCCCAGTACAGGATAAACTGATATAGCATGTCCAGTGGATTTTTTTCCAGCTGATGTGGCAGATGAAAAACCAATAAGTCAGGGACAGCTGTCACTTTGATGACTTTTTGGAGAGATTTATTGCACATCGGTGTACGAGTAAATGTAAAAAAAATATCATTTTACTATAAACCGGGCGAGTGTTTAACTGTTTTATTTTATTAGAAGGTTTTGCACAAACACAGATATAATTTGCATTAAACTTACACAGTTTATAGATAATGATGGTAGAAAGCTTCCATTTAAATAATCTTGATGAGGTGCTGCACTTTTTTAACAATGTCACTAAAATAATTTATTGTCGTCTCAGTTTTAGCCAATATTGGTACAACTACGTTAAAACCTTTTACATGCTAAAATAATTTTCGTCTCACTAAAGAGATGAAAATTAAATTTGTGACCTGTTTTACTATTTCTCAAAAAGTGACATTTTAAGGGAAGCTTTCTACTATTATTATCTCCAAATCGTGTATTAAGGTAAATCTGTGGACAATGTGTTTTGTGTACTGCAAAAAGTACCCAAACCCTCATAAAGCCATAATACTTACCACAGTTCAATTCATCCGTTTTATCATTACATTCATTATGAGAGTTGCACTTATCACCGACACTGTAACATCCATTCCCGTCATTGCATTGATAATCGCCAGTATAATAAGACGAGGTACAAAGTGGACCTGAGAAGAAATGACAATTAGTTTTAAATAAACCAAACTATGTATCGAAAGTTTTGATTTAAAACCCTCAAATGAGATCAGAGCCCAATTTCTACGCAAATCCATTAAAGGCAGTCGACACTATTGGTAATTACTCAAAATAATTATTGGCATAAAACCTTTCTAGGTGACGAGTATATGGGGAGAGGTTGATGGTATAAAACATTGTGAGAAACGGCTCCCTTTGAAGTGCCATAGTTTTCGAGACAGAAGTAATTTCCCACCAATTTGATTTCGAGACCTCAGGTTTAGAACTTGAGGTCTTGAAATCAACCATCTGAACGCACACAACTTCGTGTGACAATGGTTATTTTTCTTTCATTATTATCTCGCAACTTCGATTACCGATTGAGCTCAAATTTTCACAGGTTTGTTATTTTATGCATATATTGAGATACACCAACTGTGAAAGCTAGTCTTTGACAATTACCAATAGTGTCCACTGCCTTTAAGGGTAATAGATACTACACCAACTACATACTCATCAATCTTATTTGCATTTCTCAATAATACATTCCCAGCTAATGTCTAGAAATTTGTGCCCGCATTAGTTACCCAGTAGACGATTCTCTAAATTAATAGCTATAAAGGGATAGGAAAACACCCACATCTTTGTCATAAGGGACGAAAAGGCACACAATTTTTTAGAGTGCATTTTCCAATAATCTTTAAATTTAAGTGACTTCTTTATATATACATGGCCAGCTATTGTCTACGATTAATTGAGTCCCTTAGCAACAAGAAATTTGTATAACATTTATCTAATTATTTAAGTTCTTGATGGCATGGCAATGTCCTTGTTTACTACAGCATCAAAATGATTTGTGGGTGTCGAATGGTCAATTGAAAGGCACTGTGTACCATTGGTATTTGTCACAGATTCTCACTTGGTGTATCCCAACATATGCATAAAACAACAAATCTGTGAAAATTTGGAGTTGGTCATTGAAGTTGCACACTTCAAAATGGCATACAGGGTGAGTCAAAAAGAAGTTGACCGGGATTGGTGATTTTTATTTCAAAACAAACAAAACAAACAAAACAAACAAAACCAAAACAAACAAAACAAACAAAACAAACAAAACCAAAACAAACAAAACAAACAAAACAAACACAACAAAACAAAACAAAACAAAACAAAACAAACAAAACAAACAAAACAAACAAACAAACAAACAAACAAACAAACAAACAAACAAACAAACAAACAAACAAACAAACAAACAAACAAACAAACAAACAAACAAACAAACAAACAAACAAACAAACAAACAAACAAACAAACAAACAAACAAACAAACAAACAAACAAACAAACAAACAAACAAACAAACAAACAAACAAACAAACAAACAAACAAACAAACAAACAAACAAACAAACAAACAAACAAACAAACAAACAAACAAACAAACAAACAAACAAACAAACAAACAAACAAACAAACAAACAAACAAACAAACAAACAAACAAACAAACAAACAAACAAACAAACAAACAAACAAACAAACAAACAAACAAACAAACAAACAAACAAACAAACAAACAAACAAACAAACAAACAAACAAACAAACAAACAAACAAACAAACAAACAAACAAACAAACAAACAAACAAACAAACAAACAAACAAACAAACAAACAAACAAACAAACAAACAAACAAACAAACAAACAAACAAACAAACAAACAAACAAACAAACAAACAAACAAACAAACAAACAAACAAACAAACAAACAAACAAACAAACAAACAAACAAACAAACAAACAAACAAACAAACAAACAAACAAACAAACAAACAAACAAACAAACAAACAAACAAACAAACAAACAAACAAACAAACAAACAAACAAACAAACAAACAAACAAACAAACAAACAAACAAACAAACAAACAAACAAACAAACAAACAAACAAACAAACAAACAAACAAACAAACAAACAAACAAACAAACAAACAAACAAACAAACAAACAAACAAACAAACAAACAAACAAACAAACAAACAAACAAACAAACAAACAAACAAACAAACAAACAAACAAACAAACAAACAAACAAACAAACAAACAAACAAACAAACAAACAAACAAACAAACAAACAAACAAACAAACAAACAAACAAACAAACAAACAAACAAACAAACAAACAAACAAACAAACAAACAAACAAACAAACAAACAAACAAACAAACAAACAAACAAACAAACAAACAAACAAACAAACAAACAAACAAACAAACAAACAAACAAACAAACAAACAAACAAACAAACAAACAAACAAACAAACAAACAAACAAACAAACAAAACAAACAAAACAAACAAAACAAAAACAAAAACAAACACAACAAACACAACAAAACACAACAAAACAAACAAACAAACAAACAAACAAACAAACAAACAAACAAACAAACAAACAAACAAACAAACAAACAAACAAACAAACAAACAAACAAACAAACAAACAAACAAACAAACAAACAAATGCACTTTAATTTAACAATGTGAAGGGTGGGTCAATTGGCCCAATTTCCATCCAGAAATTTTCTCTTTTGTCATTTTCAAATGCAATTAAAAGCAACTAGACATTCAGATTTTGTCAACTATACAAAAAACATATGTTCCTGATATGATGCTAACTATATAAAGAACAGCAATTAGAAAAGGGTATTTTGTTAAAGCTAAAAAACATTGTAACTCAACGCCAGATGACAAATTTGTGCCGTCTTGATGTTGAGGTTCAATTCGTCGCGTTTTTCTCATAGTGACGAATCGGTATGAAAAGGTCTGATAAATTCCATAAAATGTCTCTTAATTTTCATTCATTTCAATCAGAGACATAGGAAATATAAAATGCCGCCGATTGCCCCTTTAATTCTAGCTTTTTTCAGTAGCCTGAACCTTCAGGAACAGTCTAAAACCAAATTTGGTTGCGACTTTTTTATTCAATTTTGAAGTTGTAAACCCCTATGATAAACGCCTGTTTTGACTCAACCACCTGTAACGACTAGTGCGTGTGTCAACGGTCATATTTCTCTGTTCAGCATCAAAGAAAAGACAACCATTTATGAGTACCGCTTTTAGAAACCCTTATGAAAACACTTTGCATTGCAAAAATTTGTTCACAAACTGTTTCTTTGATATGCTTACGTTTAATTGAAGAAAACAAATGAACAAAACGCATATTATAGTAGTTATTAAACGCTTGCCGACCAATCACGATTCATGACTATGATGACGTCATAGACCTTTAAAACCATGACCATCAAATTGTACGTATCAGAAAACCGCTTACAACCAACTTTCCATCATAAATATGTTTAAATATAATTTTCATCAAAATAATTTTGGCGCAC
The DNA here is from genome assembly GCF_032118995.1 of Asterias amurensis. NCBI lineage: Eukaryota > Metazoa > Echinodermata > Asteroidea > Forcipulatida > Asteriidae > Asterias > Asterias amurensis. Next base: position 15,831,927 of record NC_092661.1, on the reverse strand, counting down.
TTTGATTCAATTCTGGCCCACTGTGTGACTTAATAAATTGGTTTGTATTGTTCAGTCCGTTCAATCTTCAAGCTAATCTTAGTAATTCAGGTACCTATCGTGCCGAAAAAAGTTAATCGTGGGCACTATACTTGTTAAATTGTCAAGTCTAAAAGATTTTGCTCATGCTTGGTATTTTTTGTCAGGATTTGCTTTTACTTGAAGAATGAATAATGCTTATTCTGTTTTACAATAATGTGGCAACATTGAGTGAAGCCTCGAGTCTGGATGGAATACCTAATAACAATATCGAGAGGGATGGTTCGTATTGCACGAACACCTAAAGCCAGATGATTATCAAAAGGTGTTCCTACTCGTATTGCACGAGCACCAAACAATATTAAGAGGTGTTCGTGCTTGTTGCACGCATGCAGGACGCCTAACGATATCAAGAGGGATTGTTCGTATTACACGAACACCTTAAAACAGAACATTATCAAAAGGTGTTCCTGCTCGTATTGCACGAACACCAAACAATATTAAGAGGTGTTCGTGCTTGTTGCACGCACGAACACCTAAAAACCAGAACAATAACAAAGAGGTGTTCGTGCACATGTTACACGATCACCGAATAAAACTGAATACATACGACAATCAGTCGAGTCTTCATCTTCACCATTGAGGCAATCACGATTGCCATCGCAGACATTATCCTTTGAAACACATTGACGAGATGACGGGCAGTAGAACGAGAAGCTATCGGTACATTTATCTAATATTCAGTCAATTGAGAGAATAAACAAAAAGGATTTGAACTTTCCTCTCGGGCATGGATAAAATAATGGTCAAACCGTTAACAAGATATCTGCTATGATATTGAAGGGTCATAAGTTCGAATCACACTAAAATTAACTTTAGATTTTGTTTTGTTGTCGTGCATGACTGGAAAAATACATACCTTGCCTCGATTATCTTGTACGGGAAGATCAATATAATAAGGGAATCAATGTGTGGTGAAGAGGTTTAAACTAGTGGTTTAAACCCGCCGAGGCCTGGTTCTTGATAATTTTACCGAGACGAAGTTGAAGTAAATTATCAAGAACCATGCCTCGGCGGGTTTAAAGACACTGGACACTATTGGTAATTGTCAAAGACTAGTCTTCACAGTTGGTGTATCTCAACATATGCATAAAATAACAAACCTGTGCAAAATTTGAGCTCAATCGGTCGTCGAAGTTGCGAGATATTAATGAAAGAAAAAACACCCCTGTCACACGAAGTTGTGTGCTTTCAGATGCTTGATTTCGTGACCTCAAATTCTAAATCTGAGATCTCGAAATAAAATTCGTGGAAAATTACTTCTTTCTCAAAAACTACGTCACTTCAGAGGGAGCCGTTTATCACAATGTTTTATACTATCAACCTCTCCCCATTACTCGTAATCAAGAAAGGTTTTATGATAATAATTATTTTGAGTACAACCAATAGTGTCCACTGCCTTTAAACCACTAATTTAAAACCGACTCAACACACTTTGATTCCCATTCATAAATACCTGTACCTTCAGATTCATAATGTTTTAAAAAACCTGTAAATTTGAGGACAAAACTCTGCTACAGTGCTAGCTTTGCCCCTCGCCGCTCGTACGCAATTTATTTGTTATTTTCTATCCATGTTGTTTGGCTAATTGAATACATTTTTTGTATTTATTATTTATTTGGCAATTCACATAAATTACAAAAATGTATACGAAAAGGATAAAACTCTCAACATCAATTATATAAATATATACGTCTGGATTGGAAAACAGTAACAAGGGGGATACATCAAGATAATGAAACTAACATCTTGTTTATGTCTCTTATAGTAACACGTGCGAATATGTTGGGAACCAGACTAAATGATTCTGCCGCAGACGACATTCACTTCTAAAGCATTCACTCAACTTTTTGGGGCACATTCATTTTGAATAATGTTATTGTTTTGGTCAAGAATGAATTTTAATTAGAAACATTCTCAAATATAGCAATAACACACTACCCTAAATTCCACCAAGCTTCAGAACCCTTTCGGTGATGAATTCAGCTTGCTTGGTTAAAAAACAAAGTGATGAACGAGGTTATAACGTCAGAAATCCAAGTATTGACGATGTGACCTATGTTTACATTCAAACCGCCCTCTGTTGACAAAACACTGTATACGTCATGTTTCGCCGGGCAAAAATACGCGTAGTCATGGTAAGATGGCATACACTTTCTAGCTGGCTGCCAAAACACAAAAGTTTTGCCCGGCGGTATACGTGCGAATCATGTTATGGTTTTTGAGTGACGTCAGAGGTCACATCGTCTATACTCCTTATGCTGATTCAGTGGCCGCACATAGGCTAACTGCGATGAAACACTTCTGGCTGTGGTTATATCATCGTTTAAACACCCCCACGTGATGTCCTCTCTACCAATCAAAATGGAGAAACTATCTGAGGTATTTATGAATGTTATTTCACTACTACTCTTATTGTTAAACTTTTAGTGAGTCAATACTTACCACACTTCAAATCATCTGATTTGTCACCACATACACTGTAAGAGTCGCACCTATGATAATCACTATAACATCCTTCCCCATCTCTGCATTGATATTCACCAGTATACCCACCAGTACAAGGCGGAACTGAGAAGAAATTACAAATAATGTTTACTTTTCAATTGGAGACTTTCGACGCTAGGTGGCAGCAGACTTACAGGGTAAATTTCTATTGTTTACGTAGTTCTGAGAGCAATGGATTTACCCGGTAAGTCTGCTGCACTCTATCGTCCCAGAAAGTCTCCCATTGAACTGACTACTTATCGAATGTTTTTGATTTAAAACCCTCAAGTTCAAAACCACAACAATTTAATACAACTATTTTATTTGCATTTCCCAATAATTTTCAGCTCTAATGAGTGACTAATTAACATTCCCAGCCATTGTCTAGAAATATTCGGGTTTTATTAGTTATCCAAATGCAATTACCTTTTTAGGGGCGTGTAACCACCCTCATCTTTATCCTGAAGGGACGAAAGGGCCAATACCACAATTTTTTTTTTAGAGTTATACACAACCAGCTGTCGACTGAGAATAAATGTTTAAAAACAGGATTGGACTTTTCAATGGGAAGAGCGGGTCTTAAATTTGGCACATTTCTGTCCAAATTTTTTTTTTTTTTTTTGTGATTTTTAGTTGCAATTAAAGGATCAAGAGTCAAACATAAACCAATACAATAAAGCTCTATACATACAACAATCAGGCGCGTCTTCGTCTTCACCGAAGAGGCAATCCAGATTCCCATCGCAGACCAGAGACGTTGACACACATTGACGAGATGACGGGCAGTAGAAAGAGTCGTCATCGTTGCAACTATCTAATAATCAGTCAATTGTGAGAATGAACAAAAAGCGTTCTTACCAAAAATTGTAACATTTTCGATATTAAAGCGGCAGTCGCGCAGTGAAAATGCGGACAGCTCTGTTGAGTCTTGGTTGCTGCCTCCAAATGCGCGGACTTTCAGAAATTGATACAAAAGGGTAAAACTTGTGTTTTTATTTGAAGGGAAAATAACTCGACGGGTCTTGGATACCCCACATTGAACGGATTTGAGGGTTAGATTTACCCAGTATTGGGTTCTTTTTTGACACTTTGGATGTTGTGCAAGAATTGTAATAGTATACCATCTTCCCTTTTTATAAGTGTCTCTTTACTGTAATTTTTGTTTGTATATTTCGAAGTTGTTTTAATTATCTAGCTCTTTGCTTTGGGAGTTTATTTAGTGGGGTTCACCCTAGATGTGTTGTTTTTTACGAGATTGGGGTCCTATGATGTCCTCAACAAATATTGTTTCATTATTTGGTGTCAAAAGTAAGTGGTGTTGCCTACGTCAACAATGGATCACAAGTTATACACGCACGTCAAAATATTAGATGGAAGTACTCGTGTTAAAATGGAGATATAATTACTTGGGCACAATCTCGATGACTTAATGATAAACAAAACCCATTTATTTGTTAATTGCTTTATCAGTGGTAAAACACTTCGTAGGGGAATTTGTCAAAAACACATTCTCTTGATGACTTACTGGTAAACAAGACCAATTTTATGTGTTCACCCTTACAATTGCTAGACGCATGACTTGAACCTCTCTAACCGTTTACAAGATATCTGCTATGAAAAGCAAGGATCATAAGTTCGAATCCATCTCCTTTATCTTTTTAGTTTTTTCTTTCTTGCACGACAGAAAAAAATACACAGCTTGCCTTGATTACTGTACATCTTGTGAGGGAAAGCTCAATCTAATGTTACTTCACTGTTCCACTCTTAAAGTGTTAAAGACACTGGACACCTTTAGTAATTGTCAAAGACCAGTCCTCTCACTTGGTGTATCCCAACATAACACGCACAAAATAACAAACATGTGAACATTTTAACTCAATTAGTCGTCGAAGTTGCGAGAAAACACACTTGTCACACGAAGTTGTGTGCTTTCAGATGCTTGATTTCGGGACTTCAAAATCTAATTCTGAGGTCTCGAAATCAAATTCAAATATTTTTAGTGGAAAATTACCTCTTTGTACAAAAACTACGTTCTTTCAGAGAGAGCCTTTTTCACAATGTTTTATACTATCAGCAGCTCTCAATTGCTTGTTATAATTACCAAGTAAATTTTTATGCTAACAATGATTATTTTCAGTAATTACCAACAGAATCCAGTGCCTCTAAACTGTTTTTGTTTACACTAAGGCAATACTTACCACAGTTTAAATCATCCGTTTTGTCAACACATCCATTCGAAGAGTCGCACCTATCATCTTCAAAGTAGCATCCATAATAATCATTGCATCGAAAATCACCTGCACCACCGTCACAGCGTATAGCTGAGAAGAAATAAGGGAATAAAATAAAAAGGGTAGCGACGAGTTCTTAAACGGCCATTTAAAACCGGCAGGGTCGTTGCCGTGTGATAAAGGCCCGAGCCGAATGTGAGGGCCTTTGTCGCACGGCACGGCTACGAGCAAGGTTTTAAATGGCCGTGTAAGAACGAGTCACTACTCTTTTAATCATAAATGTCTTTTTGGTTAAAAGGCGTAATAAAGTAAGAAACGCTGTAAAACTTATCCGTTACCGACGTGCTTGAGCTCCACGTCCGTGTGTTCTATTGTTATGACTGAGACGACAGTTTCGGATCCGTTCGTGCTTGAATAGTCTTGGTGCAAGACGTTCTCGTTTTCCTTTCACACACAGCGCAGCCAACTCACCGACAGTGCACGCATCGCCCGTAACAAGAAACGTCTTGCACCAAGACTAGCGCGTAGTATCCGAAAACAACCGGTTATAAACAGAGCTCCAGCTGGTCCTTATCAACCGTTTAAAAAACCCACGTGACGCGCTCTCCACCAATAGGAATAGCGAAACTGTCTAAGGTATTTATAAAAGACATATAATGTTTACTTAATTGATCTGACCTTGTATCGAAAGTTTTGATTTAAAACCCTGAAATGCGGTCAGAGTCTATTTTTTACGCAAATCACTGAAGGGCCATATAGATCAAACCACACAATCTAAGGTAAATAAACAATAAATATTTTCTACGCATTTCCAAAAAACGTTCTACTCTTTGCATACCCAACTAATGTCTAGACAAATTTGGACTCATTATCAAAATAATTGATTTATTTTCCTCAATAGCTAACCTAATATCCACGAGGGACGAACAGGCCAGTAATACTATACCACATAATATTTTTAGAACAAATAATTATTATGTGCCTTCTCCAATTATGTTTACATTTAAGTGCCTTCCTTATTTACATGACCAGCTATTTTCTAAGATAAGATGAGTGTTTAAGCAACCAGTAATTGGTAAGTTTCAATTTTTTTGTTTACTGAATTGGTCATCGAAGTTGCGAGAGAATAGTGAAAGAAAAAAAAACACACAAAATGTTGCATATGTGTGGCTAAAACGGGCGTCAGGCCTGAAGTCTTGAAATAAATATTATTTGCGTGTTGAATTACCTCTTTCTCAAAAAACTACGCTATTTCTCGAGGGAGCCGTTTCTTACAATGTGGTGTATCATCAACAGCTCTCCATTGCTCGTTATACCAAGTAAGTTTTTACGCTAACAATTATTTTGAGTTACTTCCAGTGCATTTTAAGATGAGAATTTGACACCCCCAGTCATTACACTTGTGGGAAATGACTTAAAATGACTATTATGTGGTACCAGAAAAAAGGCCCTTTTATTCAGTGAAAGGTTTTAACAGCGGGATCCGGAAAAATAATGCATTGTTCTGAAATAATGTATCATTTTACAATCTTTTTGATGAATGTGAAAACACTATCAGAGTCGCAATCAAGACTTTGACATTATTTCTCTTATGTTGAGAAAACATACAGTACACACATCCAACTGAGATGAGTTATGACTCAGACGTTAAACTCGAGTCCGATCGAGTCACATTCTGGTCAATGACTCAAACTCGGACTTGAGCTTCTGGACTCGAACTCGGACTTCTGGATTCGAACTTGGGACTCGGACTCAAAAAGATGAACTCAATTACAATGTGTCAACTATGCATATAAAGGTTTGCCCGGGTGTTGCTGTAACTCATCTTCCTTGCACACTTCCAAATGATTCAAAAGTAGTCTGATCGCTGGCTATATCTATTGTTACCTGCGACTAATACATACGAGACCAAAAGAACTACAGAGACAAGTGAAAAGACAGAAGCAAAAGTAACATGATTTAAAGTAACAGAAGAGTATGAAAGAAACAGGTGAGTTTTTAAAGGCGAGTTTTTAAAGGGGAGAGAAAAATCCATATGTATACACAAAGGGCCCGTGAAACTGGTTCCCAATACCATCCCCATGCACGATTTTAATATTCTTTGAGTCAAATAAATGTTAAGAACAAAAGATTGGACTTTAAGTGGTAAAGATGGGTCTCAAACTGGCCCCATTTTCATTCAGAAGTTTTCTCTTTTGTGATTTATAATTGCAATTTTATGAAGGGGCAAAGTATAGACAGATACAATAAAACTCAATACATACCACAATAAGTCGGGTCTTCGTCTTCACCGTAGAGGCAATCCTGATGGCCATCGCAAGCCTTAGACGTTGAAATACATTGGCGAGATTCGTTGCAGTGGTAAGCTAAGAAGTGACACCTATCTAATAATCAGTCAAGAGAGAAGAAACAAAAAGCGTTCTTACCAAACATTGTAACATTTTCGATATTAAAGCGGCAGTCGCGCAGTGAAAATGTCGACAGCTCTGTTGAGTCTTGGTTGCTGCCTCCAAATGCGCGGACTTTCAGAAATTGATACAAGTGCAATGACATGTGTTTTTATTTTAAGGGAGAATAACTTGATGCGTCTTGGACACCCCATATTGAATAGAATTGAGGGCAAGGGTTACCCAATATTGGGTTATTGTTTGACACTTTGGATGTTGTGCAATAATTACAGGTGAACGACGTTCCCTTTTTATAAGTTTTTTTCAAAAAATATTAATATCTGAGTCTTATATAAGAACTTCTCCTCAGTTTTCCTAATATGACAATGCAAACTCATGCGCTCGATGTTGACACTGTCTGCCACACTCAGCAACCCCCTACCGCCCTTGGAAGATAAAGCCTGCTCACATTCGACCGCGGATATGAAGCATGCCATTCATGGTCATCAGTTTTCTTGTTCTCCTGTCCATGACATCTAGATCTTCCTTAGTCCACTCGACTATACCCGCACTGTACCTCATCAAAGACACAGCTCATGTATTAATCGCCTTAACCATGCTCCCCCCGTTGAGTTTAGACTTCACAAATTTCTTGACCCGTCTGGTGTATTCTGCCCTCATCCTTACCTTTCGACTCTCCTCTTCACCCAAAGCCCTCGTCTGTGCACCATCTGGCAGAGCAATGCCATCGGAATGTACCCTCTTTGCCCTCTTCATTGTCATTGAAGCACATTTCTCAAGGCCAAATTGCATCCCGATGTCATCGCTGAAAATCCTGACGGTCTGCACCAAAGAGTCGATCTCCGCCTCATTCTTTGTAAACAACTTCAAATCGTCCATAACAAGTAGATGGTTTATCTTACACCCGTCCTTCTTTATTTCATAACCGGCACTTACCTTCCTCAGAATCATTGACAGGGGCATCAGCGCAAGAACAAACAGCAGCAGTGAGGGTAAAATCAACATTATACTGATTATCTCAAATAAAACTAGGTGCATTTAAGTGAGACAATACTCACCGCAGTTCAAATCATCCGTTTTGTCTGCACATGTATTTCGATAGTCACACTCATCATCTACAAAGTAGCATCCATTCCCATCATTGCAATGATAATAATAATACACCTCACAAGGTGCCGGTGTAGCAGTAGCTGAGAAGAAATAACAAAAGTAATTTGTATTTTTTAACTGAATTTGACTATGTAGGCCTTCCGAACGTTTCGATTTAAAGGCGAAAATGTTTTTGGAAATAATGTATATTGTTTTACATGTTACAAGAATAGGCTAAAAACCTACACAAGTGAAAAAACAGAACGCAGGCCTCGATTTGGTGTTGCTTTTCTTCAGTTTAGAAAATATTCAGTTGACACAACAACCATCTATCAGATGAGTGAGTTGTAACTCATGAGAGAGTCGTAATTCAGATGCGCACTCGAGTTTGATCGAGTCAAATGTTTACTTACTTATTTATTTAATTTTATTTGTTCATAATTATTTGTTGTCTGCTGTCTTGCTTGTTTGCAGGGATGGGCTGCACAAAGTGGGAGGATACCAAACTCAGTCTTCGCTTGTTTTTTTCTGTTTTTCTTTTTTAGTTAGTTGCACCATGATGCAACTTGCTCTCTAATCCTACCCTTTCGTGTTTCCCAGCATTGTTATACATACAATGCATATACCACTTTTATGGTCCGGTACTCCACCCTTTCATACTGACCATCCTTTGTCCCATTGGTTCATATCATAGCCACCAATTGTTTCTTAAATAGAAACTTTGATTGGCTAAATTGTCCCCTCTTTTTCTATAAATGGATATGTTTGTACGTGTTTATGCCTCTGAAGAACGGCCGGTTTGTATCGAAAGCTAAGGCCATCTACCCTTCTCATTATGTATTGTTATATTTATTTATTTAGTTTTTAGTTTTTAGTTTTACTGTTTTATTGATCTAGTTTGTTTATTTATTATTTTTTTAATCAATTGTTTTCTTCTTTTATATTTATTCTTGTTTTCTTTCTTCGGACATAAGTACACGCATCATGTTATAAAGTCCAGGTCGTAACAAAAAGCGTCCATATTAATAGATGTGTGGGACCCAATGAGCATCTACTATCAAAATAAACCCAAAACAATTGTTTTTTTTTTAACAAGCGTTTACATGTACATGGACATCACAAAATTCAGATGAAAAACGGTTCAGAGTCACAAGGGTGATTTTGACACTGTCATTTTCCGACTTGTGTCCGATCGAGTCACATTTTGATAACTCGGACCCGGACGACGATCAAAGATTCAAACTTGGACTCGAACTTCTGGACTCGAAATCTTGGACTTGCTATAACACATCTTTAAAGGATTTGGGTACTTTTTGTAACACAATACACAATGTCCATAGATTTACATTAAACTTACACCGTTTGAAGATAATGATAGTAGAAAGCGTACCTTAAAATATTAGTTGCTTAAATGCTGTAGTTTTGAGAAATGAGTAAAACAATGTCATGACAATTTGTTTTTACATGCTAAAATAATTTTTGTCTCATGATTACTGAGACGAAAATTATTTTCATGACATTGTTTTACTCATTGCTCAAAAACTACAGCACCTCAGCAAGTAATATTTTCAGGGAAGCTTTCTACTATCATTATCTTCAAACTGTGTAAGTTTAATGTAAATCTGTGGACATTGTGTTTTTGTCCTACACAAAGTACATAGACCCTTTAATAGAGTAGTCTGTTCCCTGGCAATATCATTAACAAAGTGCCGTAAGTGAAAACGGCTCCCAACACCTTCCACATGAACGATTTGTAAAATATTCTTTCTGCAAATGAATCTATGGAAAAGGTGGACTTTTGAAATTAACAGTTGGTCCTCACTGAGTATGCATTGAACGTACAAGCCATATTAAATACCAATTGTCTCTTGTCTAATAAAAGTGATCTAGCGCTTTAAATCGTCATTCAGGGACGCTCATCCACGGCGCACGACCAATATCACCCTGGTCATGGTCACTATGCCATTTATTTCATTCATCAAACCACATAAGCTCCCTTGGGAGTACAACCCGCCAATCAATCAAAAGAACCATTTCTGCCCTCCTAGATACCCATTTACTCCTGGTTGAAGAGGAGTAATTATGTCTTACCCAAGGACACAAGTGCCCCGAACCCGGTAACTTAACCACTATATATAGCCAGTCGGCTGCACGAAACCGCTCTGATGATACACACCGTCGAACTAAACACAATGGTCAGAAATTCAGTTTTAATACGAGATTGGTGCGCCATCAATGCCGACTGACAAAACATAGAAAACAGCATACAGTACTGCTAGAATAGCCTTACCTTCCTGCCCGTATACACTGTACACGCAAGTGAAAACCATCACAGCTACAGAATAAACGAAAATGGTTTTGACGGCCATTTTGTTGCAGGATTACAGGTCTGGTTTAATTGTGTGTTTTGACGGATGGATCATGTACATGAACGACACGGGCGGGCAAAACCAGAACTCGTGATGTTATGGTGAATCATGGAGGAATCGGGTGAATACACATGAACGTAGACTGATGTGGAACTACAAAGGAAAAATGGCTGCACAACTCACGTCATCATTATTATGGCAACAGCAACGACCTTGGCATGGAAATTAACACTATTGTTATAACTAGGTTAAACCATTCTGCGGGTAGGTTACAGGGTATAGGTACACTTGAACTTGGCTGTAACAACAATGAAACAGGCAAGAGGTCCCGGTTGAAAATCTTTCAAAAACTGTCAGTTATTAATTTTATTGGAAAGGCTATACTAATTTATGGTATAAGTTCTGGAGGGGTGTTGTGTTGAAAGAAATCATTTAACAATTATAATTTCTGCATTTATTTTAATTTTTGACCAAAAAGTGATGAGGTTTTTGACCGAAAAGGTATTAATGAATGGGAATCAATCGGTTTTCAACTAGTGGTTTAAACCCGCCGAGGCCTGTGTTCTTTATAATTTACCTCGACTTCGTTTCGGTAAAATTATAAAGAACCAGGCCTCGTTGGGATTAAACCACTAGTTGAAAACCTCTTCACCACACATCGATTCCCTTATTAAAGAACAATACATACTGATATATAATGCTTAATAGTGGTCAATACAAAATGTATATAGAACAGTACAATAATGGGAGTGGCATCAAGAGGGGCTGGACTTATGAGTGGAGCCTCCATTGTGTGTGAGTTGGGCTTCAACATTCACGAATTGTTATAACTTGTTTGCAATGTTGATGAGATGACGAGCATTATATACTGTGCTGAAGACGAGCAGAGTAAATTGTTCGAAATGTCGATACCACATCGGCTCTTATCAGAAACATTACTCCCCAAAAATAGAATTACACATGGTTGTAGCCGCAAGTTTACTATTTATTTATAGTTTCCTCCTATATTCACACCATGCAAAGCTTCAAACAACACTTTGATCTACTTGTATAGACCTTATGCACATGACGTCATTTCAGTACGGCGCCCTCGTTTTGACGATGGACCTCTGACGTCACACGAAAACCATAACATGATTGGCACGCATACCGCCGGGCAAAACCTTTGTGTTTTGGCAGCCAGCTGGAGAGTGTACGCAATCTTACTGTGACTACGCAACTCAGTGCCCGGCGAAACATGACGTAGTGTTTTGTCAACAGAGGGCGGTTTGAATATAAACACAGGTCACATCGTCTATTGAGGTCAAAAGGAGGTTGTTCATTGGCCAATCTATTATGTGCGTTTCGATGTTTCGTCACCGTTTGATCTCAAAGATGGCGGCTGGATGACGTCAATGCATAAGGTCTATTGCAGCACCCTAACATACAGTTGTACCCACTGTAAACCCAATGACGTGCATGCACTCCAAAAAAACTCAAAGAAGTGTTATTCTATTCCACTGTGTGTATTTGAGGGACGTCACCCTAGAAACGATGTCAAGCTAAGGTTCAAATAATAATAGACCGATTGCGCTATACCAATGTTTACATGTGATCACGTGACCTAAAATGGGTATAGAAAAACAAAGCTACACAGTAATGACACGGGAAGACTCGTACCGAAGAACCACAATCGGCTGTATTTTCGATAAATAACACTTTTAACTCAAAACGAAGCCCTTTTTATGAATTTGAATTTTTTGACATTGATTAAAACCAAATTAATTTGCTGTTTGATATTTCCAGTATTCTACCACAAAAGAGGTTCCTTCTGAGAGTATATGGTTAGACTCATATTACTTTGGTTTCAGCGAGCTCACGCGCGCCGTGGATTTTGCGCTGTGCACGGCGTGAAGTCGGGCTGTGCCAAGGGAGACCGCGAAGTTGTCCGACTCTATGCTGACAGCTACGCCTTCTAATCAAATAATTTGAGGCTGAAAATAAAGGGATTTACAGCTTCTTCTGGAGATTTTTATTGCAAATATTGACTGCAAAATCATTACAATGGGGGCAATGTAAAACCACACTTTCTATGCATAGACACATGACATCGTGTGAACATTCTCGTGGAATTTCCTAGTAGGTGGAACTGTGTTTAACTGGCATTGTTCAGCCACCGGAAAGGTCCCATGTTACAAACTCCGAAATTCTTTAAAGTTATTTCGACCATTGAGTCTTTATTGTCTAACAAAATTGCAACAGTAATCATGTTTTTTGAAGGCACGTTGATATGCTGTACGCCGTGTATACCCATTACAGGTTGTGACGTTGTGTAGCGCAATCGGTCTATAAATAGACCTTTACCACGCTGTCACCATCTTGGCCATGTTCCCCGTTTCCAAATAACAGTAATGAATGCCAACCTTCATTGCGCATGGCACCAGGCTATTAATTCGTCCAACCTCAGTTTGATTAAATTGGAGTAAAATCACACAAAATGCATTTTATAACAAACGGTTACAAACGCTTAGACCAACTCGTCCGATCCAAGTCAACGTGTTCCTATAGTCGACCCGTGGATGACTACTGACCAACGTACATGCGCAGTGACGCACTCACTGGAACGACCCATTTGGAAGTCTAGCCAACCTTCTGACTTTTCGCTATTGAGTTTCTGGTTCCCCTCCCCCCCCCCTGAGCTTTTCACATGATGGAATGGAGAAACTTTATAAAAAATACCATAGCCTTTTTCAACAATTCCATGTCAAGGTTGTTGCTGTTGTTATAATAATGATGACGTGAGTTGTGCAGCCATTTTTCCTAGAAATTTAACAACAGTCTATAAGTTCCTGTGTATTCATCGTCACGAGTTCCGGTTTGCCCAACCGTGTCGTTCATGTACATGATCAATCCGTCAATACACACACTAGACATGTATGAGATCTTGCAACAAAATGGCCGTCAAAATCATTTTAATTTTGTCTGTAGCTGTGATGGTTTTCACTTGCGTGTACAATGTATATGGGCAGGAAGGTAAGGGTATTATATCAGTAATGTATACGGTTTTCTGTTTTATTAGTCGGCATTGATGGCGCACCAATCTCGTTTTAAAACTGAATAATTTCTTACCATTGCGTTGAGTCTGTCTATACGTCTATACAAAAACATTTTGTATGGACATCATTGATGTGATATTGATGTATTATTATTGTTGTTTTGTTGTCGTTGTAGTTGTCGTTGTTGTTGTTGTTGTTGTTGTTGTCAGCGACCAGACTACTATTTATTCATTTGGAAGTGTGAAAAAAGGATGAGCTATAATAGCAACATTCGTGCAAACATAGAGTTTCATAAATGGTATTCACAATGGAATGTTAGCGATTGTAATGATTATTTAGTTGATTATGTAACTTCTGTTTTGAAGTGTAAATGTTGGGCGCGATCGGTCAATCTGCGCGATCAACCGATCGCGCTGCGCTATTGAACGATCAAATTAAGATAAATTGGTCGCGCAGCAATCGGTCGATCGCGCACCAATCGGTCGATCGTGCACCAATCGGTCGATCGCGCAATGACATCTTTGCGCGATTGACCGATTGCGCTAAGAGTATTTTTCCCCGTTATCAGCGGATCGCGCAGGAAAGGCTTTGCGCGATCTACCGATCGTGCAGGAATGGGTTTGCGCGATCAACCGATAGTGCAGGAAAAATTTTGCGCGATCTACCGATCGTGCAGGAATGGGTTTTGGCGATCGACCGATCGTGCAGGTAAACTATTCCTTGGGGCGATTTCTCAAAGCAATAAAATTCATAGCAGGACAAATTTTCAGTATCACCATAGTGATTTATATAGTGACATCTCACTACGATTGATTTGCAGTTACAATCAATGTTACATCTTTGTGAATTCGGCCCCTGAACATCAGCCGATCGCGCCAAACAATTCCTGCACAATCGGCCGATCGCGCAAAACCATTCCTGCACAATCGACCGATCACTCATAACCATTCCTGCACAATCGGACGATCACTCATAACCATTCCTGCACAATCGGGCGATCGCGCAAAATCATTCCTGCACAATCGGCCGATCGCGCAGAGCCATTCCCGCACGATCGGTTGATCGCGCATGTTCGTTGCCGAATGTTGCGCGATCGACCGATTGTTGCGCGATCGACCGATTGTTGCGCGATCGACCGATTGCTGCGCGATCGACCGATTGCTGCGCGACCAATAGATATTTCAATAGCGCAGCGCGATCGGTTGATCGCGCAGATTGACCGATCGCGCCCAACATAAACACTTCTATTCCGCACCTTGTAGATGGTGTGGTTTGATCTACATGGCCCTTCAGTGATTTGCGTAAAAATTAGACTCTGACTCCGCATTTCAGGGTTTTAAATCAAAATTGTTGATACAAAGTAAGATCAATTAAAGACAGTGGACACTATTGGTAATTGTCAGAGACCAGTCTTCTCACTTGGTGCATCTCAACATACACATAAAATAACAAACCTGTGAAATTTAAGCTCAATCGGTCGTCGAAGTTGCGAGATAACAAAGAAAGAAAAAACACCCTTGTCACACGAAGTTGTGTGCCTTTAGATGGTTAATTTCGAGACCTCAAACTCTATAAACTTGAGGTCTCGAAATCAAACTCGTGGAAAACTACTTCTTTCTCAAAAACCATGGCACTTCAGAGGGAGCTGTTTCTCACAATATTTTATACCATCAACCTCTCCCCATTACTCATTACCAAGTAAAGTTTTATGCTAATAATTATTTTGAGTAATTTCCAATAGTGTCCACTGCCTTAAAGTAAACATTATTTGTCTTTTCTTCTCAGCGGCTTGTGTAGCTGGTTTGGGTGATTATCAATGCAATAATGGACATGGATGCTACGACAGTTTCCAGAAGTGCGACTCTTATAATGCATGTGATGACAAATCAGATGATTTGAACTGTGGTAAGTATTGTTTGGAGGACCAAAAGTGGACAAAGCAATTTGCAATTTTTTTTTAATTGTAGAAAATGAGAACTAACTTTCAAGTAAAACCAGTTTTTTCAAAATCTTCATTTGGAATTTACTTTGCCAGTGACTGGCGGTCGAAAAGTAGACAACCCAAATTTTTACTAGCAGAAATTTGGATTTTACTTTTTGGACCAAACCAAATTTAGTAGTAAAAATTTGGAAATTTGGTTTGGTCCAAAAAGTAAAATCCAAAATTCTGCTAGTAGAAATTTGGAAATTTGGTTTGGTCCAAAAAGTAAAACCCAAATTTCTGCTAGTACAAATTTGGAAATTTGGGTTGTCTACTTTTCGACCGCCGGTCACTGGCAAAAAGTAAATTCCAAATTTCTGCTAGCAGAAAATGGCTTTACTTGAAAGTATATTCTCATTTTCTACAATCAAAAAGTTTGAAAATTGCGTTGTCCACTTTTGGTCCTCCATAATATTGCCTTACTATAATACTGTACTGAAGTAACATAATATTGATCTTTCCCGCACAATATGAGTTTAAATTAAGGCTGGGTCTGTACTTGTACAGTCATGCAAGAACAAAAGAAGAACAAAAACCAAGTTAATCCTCAATTCCATTCGATGTGGGGTGACCAAGACCCATCGAGTTATTTTCCATTCAAATAATTATAAACACCGCATCTTACACTTGCATCAATTTCTGAACGTTCGCCATTAGGAAAACAAGACTCGATGGAGCTGTCGACATTTTCACTGCGCGACTGCCGCCAATATCGAAAATATTACATTTTTTGTGTGAACAAGCTTTTTGTTTATTCTCCCATTGACTGATTTTTAGAAAAGTGTAACATTTACAACACGTTCTACTGCCCGTCATCTCGTCAATGTGTTTCAAAGGATAAGGTATGCGATGGCAGTCAGGATTGTCTCAATGGTGAAGACGAAGATGTCACTTATTGTTGTATGTATTGAGTTTTGTTGTTACTATCTGTTTATGATTGGGAAAGGCACATAATATTTGTTCTTAAAATATTGTGTGGTATAGTATTAATGGCATATTTGTTCCTCGCGGATAAAGTCGGGTGTTTCCTCGCTCCTGTGATAGGTTAGCTATTTAAAAATAAATAATATAAATAATAATATCGAAGTCTTATATAGCGGACGTATCTACCAAACAAGGTACTCAAGGCGCTGAGTATATACAAACTTTCAGAATGATAGGTAATTGCAGTGATGAATTTTGAGACCCAATTATTTAGCACCTTATAAGGGTTTACAAGGTGCTATACAGCACATACAGCAACCACAGCCAGGAACACCGGGGCGAACCCCTTCTCTTTTCGAAAAGTGCACTGGGTTCTTTTACATTCGTTACACAACACATGGGACCAACGGCTTTACGTCCCATCCGAAGGACGAAGCAATGGTAAGTGTCTTGCTTAAGGACACTAGTGTCACGGCTGGGGATTCGAACCCACACTCTGCTGATCAGAAACACCAGAGTTTGAATTCGGTGCTCTTAACCGCACGACCACGACACGTCCATTTAGGGAAATAAATCAATTATTTGACAACTAATGAGCCCAAATATTTCTACACGTTAGTTGGGTATGCCACCAAGAAGCCACTTCGAGTTGAAAATTGTGGGGAAATGCGTAGAAAATAATATTACATTGGTTTGATCTATGGCCCTCCAGTGTTTTGTGTATAATATGGCTCTGATCGCAAGTTCAGGGTTTTAAATAAAAAAACAAATCGAGACATACTCAGATCAAAACATTATTGTCCATTTCTTCTCAGCTATACGTTGTGTGTCTGGATTTGGTGATTATCAATGCAATGATGGAAATGGATGCTACAGTGATTTTGAAAAATGCGACTATTACAATACATGTGATGACAAATCGGATGACTTGAACTGTGGTAGGTATTGCCTTGGTAAAAACAACTTCGAAAGTACACAACCTTTTACAGTAAACAGAAAATTATAAAAAGGGAACATCAGCATTCACTTGTAATAAGTGCACACCTTTCGAAGTGTCCTAAATAACCCAATAATCATTGGGTAAATCTAACCCTCAATTCCATTCGATATGGGGTGTCCAAATAAGACCCATCGAGTTAGTCTCCCTTCAAATAAAAAACACCGGTTTTACACTTGTATCAATTTCTGAATGTCCGCGCAGTATAGACGATGTGGCCTATGTTTACATTCAAACCGCCCTCTGTTGACAAAACACTATATTCGTCATGTTTCGCCGGGCACTGAGTTGCGTAGTCATAGTAAGATTGCGTAAACTTTCTAGCTGGCTGCCAAAACACAAAGGTTTTGCCCGGCGGTATGCGCGCGAATCATGTTATGGTTTTTGTGTGACGTCAGAGGTCAACAAACCAAGACTCAATGGGGCTGTCGACATTTTAACTGCGCGACTGCCGGGCTATTTCAGATGTCATAATGTAAGTTAGCTAACAGAAGTAGTAACCTGGTTGACGAGGTAGTAAACAGTGTTTGATAAGTATTTACTTTCACTTACCCTTTGCTGTTGTTAACTACTAACAGATATGTGGAGTATCGGGTGCACCGCCGCTACAATATCGAAAATGTTAGAATTTTTGGTAAGCACGCTTTTTGTTTATTCTCCCAATTGACTGATTTATTAGATAGTTGTACCGGTACCTTGTCTTTCTACTGCCCGTCATCTCGTCAATGTGTGTCAACGTTTATGGTCTGTGATGGCAATCTGGATTGCATCAATGGTGAAGACGAAAGCGAACCTGCTGGTTGTCGTATGTATTGAGCTTTATTGTATCTGTTTATGCTCGACTGCTTCAATTGCAACTGAAAATCACAAACAAAAACAACTTCTGGATGGAAACGTGGCAAATTTACACTTCCTATTGTTCAAATTAAAGTCCAATCTGGGCCAAATTTCATAGCGCTGCGTAACGGTAAGCTTAATTTGCGTGCTTATTTGATCTATGATATTTAGTGATTTGCGTTTAAATTAGGCTTTTGACGCATTTTATTCACGCATTATTTTCAGAAACGTATATTATTAGTATTGTGTGTATGTATTGCATTTTAATGCAAAGAAATTTTCCTCCGTGATGGCACGACCATTAAAGATGAATTGAATTTAATTAAATTGATTCAGGATTTTAAAGGCAGTGGACACTTTTGGTACTAGTATAACTATAAGCATAAAACCTTACTTGATAACGAGTAATGGGGAGCTGTTGAAGGTATAAAACATTGTGATTACAGCTCCCTCTGAAGCGAAGTAGTTTTCGAGAAAGAAGTATTTTTCCACAAATTTGATTTTGAGACCTCAGATTTAGAATTTGAGGTCTTAAAATCATGCATCTGAAAGCACACAACCTCGTGTGACAAGGGTGTGTTTTCTATAAATAATATCTTGCAACTTTGACGACCGATTGAGCTCAAATTTCCACAGGTTTGTTATTTTATACAGATACAGCAAGTGAGAAGACTGGTCTTTGACAATTACCAATAGTGTCCACTGCCTTTTAACCAAAACATTCGATTTATAAATTTGATCAAATATTCTGTCATTTTGTGTCACCAGTTACGCCCTGTACGGATGGTACTGGTGCTGTTCAATGCAATGATGGAAATGGATGCTACGATTTGGGTCAAAAGTGCGACGTTTTTAATGAATGTGATGATAAATCAGATGAATTGGGCTGTGGTAAGTAATGTCTTAATTATAAAAACAGTTTAAATTCACCCAGAGCTTATAGTAAATTAATAACTACTATATATATATTTTTTTTTTTGTAGTCTAATACTGATGTGTAATAAGCAAGTTATACTGCGAAAAAGAATTACCCCAAGTAAAAAGATCCTCAAGTGAGACTCGAACCCAAGATCGTTGCTTGATAAAGCAAATATCTTGCTTACCGTAGACCACTGATAATGTTTTTTTGAGAGAGGGCAGTCCACATTCTATACTTAAAAAAGGCAGTGGACACTATTGGTAATTACTCAAAATATTTATTAGCATAAAACCTTACTTGGTAACGAGTAATGGGAAGAGGTAATTGGTAGCCTAAAATAAAACATTGTGAGAAACGGCTCCCTCTGAAGTGGAGTAGTTTTCGAGAAAGAAGTAATTTTCCACTGATTTGATTTCGATACCTCAGGTTTAGAATTTGAGGTTTCGCGAAATCAAGCATCTGAACGCACAAAACTTCGTGTGACAAGGGTATTTTTTCTTTCATTCTTATCTCGCAACTTCGGCGACCAATTCAGCTCAAAGGTTTGTTATTTTATGCGTATGTTGTGACACAGCAAGTGATGAGCAAACTGGTCTTCGACAACTACCAACAGTGTCCAGGCCGTCTTAAGTAGTCCGTGCCGCTTTAAACTCATAGCATTATCAGGCCTGGAATTACAACTTATTCATCAATTGATGATGTCCGTTGAGAGAGAAGGCAATCCAAATCCTATACTTAACAGTGGTTACTGCAAACAATGAGAATTAAAGTAATGGGTTTTTCTCATAGAATCATCGACATAATACAAATTTGTTTTTAAAGCTGTTAACATTTTCACTGTGAAACTGACGCCACTATCCAAGATTTTAAACATTTTTTTTAAAGCACGCTTTTTGTTTATTTTCCCAATTGACTGGCTATTAGATAATGGTTGTAACCATCCTAACTATTTCGTCTGCCCGTCAAATCTTCAATGTATAGACAGGAGCCTCGTCTGTGATGGCCAACCGGATTGCCTCAATGGTGACGACGAAGCCGCGACTTATTGTATGTATTAATTTTCAATATTTTATCTGTTTATTCTTGACACCACGATAATCCAAGAAGGAGAAAACTTGGGCCTGCTAAAAGGAACATTATACAAAAAAGAAAACACTCGTTAGCATTATTTCTACGATTGGACAGACTGGCCACTGAAAAAAAGATAGAAGACAACTACAAGCGTAATTCAATTCTGAAGAGTTTTAAAACTCATGTGTCATAGCTTGTTGTCGTAAGTTTTGAGAAAAGAAAGAGATCTACAAACCGCTCTCCCGTGTTAGAACTAAACTACACATAATTACTTTATTTGAAGTGAACATGAAACACGCTTTTATCTAATCTGACTGTTTATGGTGTTTAATTTTGAGTACGCAAGAACCTGACACTTTGTATTATGCAACCAGATTGCAGAATTCAGATGGTCGGACTTCAGTTTGTGTTAAACCGGTTGTCAAAACTTTATTTTGCCCCAAATGTTACAATATCAATTGAAACCAATGGTGTATTATAACATAAACGTTTGGTAAAACAACAGTATACTTACTTGGTGTTTATCAACATATTTTTCAAAAACATGCACATATTTTGGTCTCAATCTTGGTAAAAACACCATTATTGCAGAATGATGCCTCATATGGAACCTTTCACAGATTCAGTTTATTTAATTGTTTAGAATTCTCTAAAACTTCAATACTTTTGTGAAAACAAAATTGTTGTTTTTTAATCGTTTCTTCCAGGCCCCACTATTTGGAACTATTGGAGTAGAGGTCAGATGGCAGGAATTGTCATCGGTTTTGTCATCTATCTTGTCACTGTCATCGTCATTGTCGTTGTAGTGCGGAAGAAATGCAAGAAGTAATCATGGAGACCACCAATGCCTTAGTTTAGTCTATACGCGACTATACTGTTTAATAATTTTTTTTTTTAATGTAAATTATTATAGCGCTTCAGCCCTGTGTGTTCCCTCGTTATCTTTAACGCTAGGTTTACCAAACGAGAAAGTTGTTCCATTTGTACAACATGATGCGTGGCAGTCTGCAAGTAAGGTGCAATAAACACAGAGGCAACACGTTTGTATGGGCACTTGTCTTCTTCAAATTGTAAACATCTTTCCTACCATTTAAACAAAATTGAATATCAAGTTGTGACTTATGCTGGAGGAACGAACACTTTTTTGTTGTAGTACTATATTGAATTTTTATTATATTTTTTAATAAAGTAGATGCCTTGTAGTACGATTGTGTGGTATCAACCACAATAGTTATAATGTTAAAGACAATGGACACCTATTGTCTTGAGGAACGAACACTTTTTTGTTGTAGTACTATATTGAATTTTTATTATATTTTTTAATAAAGTAGATGCCTTGTAGTACGATTGTGTGGTATCAACCACAATAGTTATAATGTTAAAGACAATGGACACCTATTGTCTTCTCACTTGGTGTATCTCAACATATGCATACAATAACAAACCTGTGAACATTTGAGCTCAATTGGTCGTCGAAGTTGCGAGATAATTATGAACAAAAAAACGCCCTTGTCACACGAAGTTGTGTGCTTTCTGCAGCTGCTTGATTTCGAGACCTCAAAACTCTGAAAAATTGAATTAATTATGTACAAGAGAGCAGCAAGTGGTGTCAACGGAACATCTTAAATAGAGGTTGTATGCTTACGAGTCGTACGAAATTGCCTCCTCACTGAAAAAAACCCCGAAACCTATAGACACAAAGGCAAAACCTAAACTGGTGCTATTTGGGTGACGGTTGAAGCTTCGCATAGTGTGATCATAGTAATAAACTTGCGGGTATACAACTCAATTCAATAATATGATGTATACTCTTTTATTGGAAAATTGTGCAATGAGAATTGATCAGTATATAATATATACTTGATGTGCCATTTTTATGACGTTTTTGTCCTTGTGCCCTTTTGTGCCTTTGTTATTGTTGTTGTCTGGATCGCCTTTGATAGTGATTATTTTCGCTTTTTGGTTATCCGCAGGCTTGTTCTCTGTGTAGTCTTATTTTTTATTGCTTATTCTTTGTATATACTGTTTGCCTGGAAATAAATAAATAAATAAATAAATAAATAAATAAATAAATAAATAAATAAATAAATAAATAAATAAATAAATAAATAAATAAATAAATAAATAAATAAATAAATAAATAAATAAATAAATAAATAAATAAATAAATAAATAAATAAATAAATAAATAAATAAATAAATAAATAAATAAATAAATAAATAAATCTATATAAAAATGTGTTACACATCTATCTAAAGGTAACAGAATCAAAACGCGCCTACAAGTCACACAAAATTAACGCAAATAATAAGTAGTAACTAGGAATTAAATTTGTAGGCTTAGCTACCAACAAAGGAGCAATAGCATGAGGCTGTTAGAGTAAGCCGAGGCCTTTGATACGAGTGTTGGCTCTGCAGAGTTAAGAATCAGACAAGTGAAGTCTCGATGTTTCCAACAGTATACATGGCCGTTTTCAGGAGGGGACACGAGCTATATCCTGATGAAGACAAGCAGGCTTTACTCTTAAAAACGTCGAGACCGACTCGGCTCTACCTCACTGCCAATACTATGTTTACATTAGAGCATAGGCGTCAATCGGGGGAGGGGAAGGGGGACAACTCCCAACTCTCCCCTAAAATGTCTTGTCTTGTCTTGTCTTGAAACGCCGTCAAGATATTACAAGACTATATTTGAGTTTTTTTTTTAGGTACAGTAACCATGATAGCAACAATAGGTGCATCATAGCTTGAAATAGGCATTAGTTCCAACATCTAGGAGGGGGCACATCACCCCTCAGAGAGCATCTACGTCCTAATTCAATTCCAGGGGCCCTAAAGCGGGACCCGAACCCCACGCCGTAAATGTTATGCCCCCCCCCCCCACATCTTTCAAGACTAATTGACGCCCCAAGACTAATTGCGTTAGAGTTGTGGTTTTGCTTAACGGGTGAGTGTATTACAAGTGTGTTTGTTTAGTTTTTCTTCCAATGTTGATGCTCGGAGCTCACCCGTAGTTTAATCTACTAGCTGATGTGGTCTTTGTAGAACCATTTACTTATTTGAATAAAACATAATCAATAAATAAACAGGTGCTCAGTTTGACTGACAAAGATATATAATTTGATCACATTTCTTTTGGCAAAAAATGTCCACAACTTAGCATTTATTAATACATGATAGCCAGTTTCCAAACCAACTACCAGTTTTCGAACGATTTTCACCGTGGAATCTGAAACCTTATGGCCGTTTCATTATTGTTAAAGACACTGGACACTATTGATAATTGTCAAAGACCAGTCTTCTCACCTAATGTGTCTCAACATATGCATAAAATAACAAACCTGTAAAAATTTGAGCATGATTGGTCGTCGGAGTCGCGAGATAACTATGAAAGAAAAAACACCCTTGTCACACGAAGTTGTGTGCTTTCAGATACTTGATGTCGAGACCTCAAACTCTAAACTTGGGGTCTCAAAATCAAATTCGTGGAAAATATTACTTCTTTCTCGAAAACTACATCACTTCAGAGGGTGCCGTTTCTCACAATGTTAAAGACAGTGGACACTGATGGTAATTGTCAAAGACCAGTCTTCTCACTTGCTGTATCTCAACATATGCATAAAATAACAAGCCTGTGAAAATTTGAACTCAATCAGTCATCGAATTTGAGAAATAATAGTGAAAGATAAAAACACCCTTGTCACACGAGGTTGTGTGCGCTCAGATTTAGAACTTGAGGTCTCGAAATCAAATTCGTGGAACATTACTCTTTTCTCGAAAACTATGGCACTTCAGAGGGAGCCGTTTCCCACATAGCCTTGCTCAAGGCAGTCGCATTATTCGCTCCGAAAAGACGCCGCTGTAAACCCACCCGTATACCCTGTGCGTGGTGCGTGCGATCACACCGCATGACCCACCCGTGTACACACTGTCACATCGTACCACTACTGTGCACACAAGTCATCCGCACTCGTACCACTAACCGCATGCGGAGGCCGTCAGGCCGACAGCCTTGGCGGGTCTGTAACTTCCGGGTTTAATGTGTTGTATTGAAAAATTTCCACAAGTGGAAAAAATGGGGGGGGGGGGGGCTCTCGGATATGCTAGTATGCAGCTCATGAATATGTATATCTTTCGTCAGACCTATCAACCAACACAGGATGTGAGTTAAATGAATTATTCATTTTGACGTCCAATCACGTACTTTCCTTATCACGACCTTTGGACCCTATGGTGGTGTGTGATGTAAACATGTCTCGTCTTTCGCGGGCATTATGGTAATGAGCTGACCGTGGGAACTCTTTGCTTATTATAGTAATGATGTCAGTGGCTTCAACACAGACCCTACAAGGCTGTCGGCCTAACGGCCTCCGCATGCGGATAGTGTACGGGGGCATCGTGTCGTGCGATGTTACGCACAGTGAACACGGGTGGGTTTTTATACAGCGGCGGTCTTTTTTTCGGAGTGAATAATTCGACTGCCTTGAGCAAGGCTATTTCCCACAATGTTTTATACTATCAACCTCTCCCCATAACTTGTCACCAAGAAAGGTTTTTTGCAAATAATTACTTTGAGTAACTACCAATAGTGTCCACTACCTTTAATATACAAACCTCTCCCCATAACTCGTCACCAAGTAAGGTTTTATTCTAACAATTATTTTGAGTAATTACCAAAGTTCAAGTGTGCCTATCGGCGGAATGGTTTAACCTAGTTATAACAATGATTGTGTTAATGTCCGTGTCCAGTTCGTTGCTGTTGTCATAATATTGACGTGAATTGTGCAGTCATTTTTCCCATTGTAAGTTCACATCAGTCTACGTTCATGTGTATTCACCCGATTCGTCCATGATTCACCATAACATCACGAGTTCTGGTTCTGGCCGCCCGTGTCGTTCATGTACATGATCAATCCGTCAATACACACAATTAACCAGACCTGTGATACTGCAACAAAATGGCCGTCAAAACCATTTTCGTTTATTCTGTCGCTGTGGTGGTTTTTACTCAATGCGTGTTCATTGTATACGGGCAGCAGGAAGGTAAGGCTTTTATCTCAGTCTTATAGTTGGTTGTGTGTAACTGAAAGTTTTCTGGTAAGAGTATAGAGGTAATGTCAAAGTCTTGCTTGCGACTCTGCCTATAGTATTTTCAATGATTCGTTATTTCAAACCCTTCACTGAGCAGATCCGAAGGGCCATTTTATGGTTTCCCACATAAAATTCATTTTAAAGGCAGTGTGGGCACTATTGGTTATTACTCAATCATAGTCACAATACCTTTCTTGATTACGAGTAATGGGGAGAGGTTGAAAGTATAAAGCTCCCTCTGAAGTGAAGTAGTTTTCGAGACAGAAGTTATTTTTCACGAATTTGATTTTGAGGCCTCAGATTTAGAATTTGAGGTCTCGAAATCAAGCATCTGAAAGCACACAACTTCGTGTGACCATGGTGCGACAAGGGTGTTTTTCCCCCCATTAATATCTTGGAACTTCAACGACCGATTGAGCTAAAATTTTCACAGGTTTGTTATTTCATGCATATGTTGAGGTACACCGAGTGAGAAGACTAGTCTTTGACAATTACCAATTGTGTCCAGTGTCTTTAAGTCACTGTGATTTGACTGGGGGAGTAAAATTCATTGATGGACCATTCCACTGCTGTATCTTCAGATCATTTGATGGTTTAGTAATAAAGGACACTGCTGTGCCTTTAAGAACTTAGATATATTGAGAAATATACAAACTACTGATTGCTAATTAAGGGACTCAACTAACCTTAGCTGGACATGAATTGAATACAATATAAAGCCATTATACACTTTCGGTACAGAAAAAAAAGTTCAAAGATTTACACATAATTTACAGGGTTTACAGAAGGTAACGGTGAAAGACTTCTCTTGAAATATTGTTCCATGAAATGCTTCACTTTTCGAGAAAACATTAAAACAATGTAATTATTAATTTTCGTTGTCGAGAATTACGGATTTATTTTAAACACATGTCATTACACGGCGAAACGTGCGGAAACCAAGGGTGAGTTTTCCCGTTATTTTCTCCCGACTCCGACGACCGATTGAACCTAAATTTTCACAGGTTTGTTATTTTATATATAAGTTATATAACACAAAGTGTGGGACTTGGACAATACTGTTTACCGAAAGTGTATAATGGCTTTAATGTAAACATTATTGAAAAATTCGCTCTAAAAATATTGTGTGGTGTATTGGCCCTTGGCGTCTCTCACATAAAGATGGGGTGTTTCCACGCCCCTAATGAGGGAAATAAATTAAGTACTGATGTGTATAACTAATAAACCCGAATATTCCAAGACTTTAGCAGGGGTGGATTTCACAAAGGTAGTCCTAACTTAGGACTAGTCCTAGGCCATGCTAAGAGATAGGACTGGTCCTATCTCTAAGCATTGCCTAGGACCTATCTCTTAGCATGGCCAAGGACTAGTCCTAAGTTAGGAATACCTTTGTGAAATCCACCCCTGGACGTATAACGCACTTGCAGGTTTTAAATCCAACTTTTGATACAAAGTCAGAACAACTAAAAATTTAATTATTTGTAATATCTTCTCAGCTGGACCGGCCCCCTGTACTTTGCCTTCGTATTATTTTCGCAGTTATCAATGCAAAGATGGGAGTGATTGCTACAGTCAATATCAAATGTGCGACGGTTATAATGATTGTAATGACAAAACCGATGAATTGAACTGTTGTAAGTATTGTCTCACTAAAAAATGCACTTTCCCATTTGAGATAATTAATGTTATGTTGATATTACCCTCATATACCTATGTGTAACACAAGGTATAGAATAATTGAGTGGGATTCGATTCCACCATCTTACATACCTTAGACCATTGATTATATTCGTTGAGGAAGGGCATCCCAAATCCTATACTAAAAGTCACCTGGAAATATAATTTACTTTTCTTGAAAAATTAGAATATAATATGTTTCTGAACAGTAATATACTTTTTTGAGTAATTGTTTTTAACGAGTTATATGTTTAAACAAATAAATAAAGTTGTGCGGGGGTGATCCGCCTACCCCTTTTGTGACGTCAATCGAGGCAGACTTTGCCTCGATCGAACACCGAACACACGTACGTGCAAGTACATGCAAGTCCTAGTCGTGAGTTTGTAAGTTTCGAAAAAAGAAATCTTGCATTTTCCCGGCAATGTCGACCAGGTATTTTGCTGCTGGATGCAGCAAAAAAATAAAGATGGGGTCAGTTTGCAAGTCTTTTCCAGCGCTGTTCAGCAGACACTTTTGGCCACCGTGCTTCAAAAATCCGGAAAACACTACACATTTTGACATGAAGAGAAAAGTTTTAAACATGATGCCATCCCAACAACTTTTCCAGCTAGTGGGAAGTCGAAGAAGGTACATGAGAGACGTAACATTGCCTTACGTGAACAAAATCAGAAATTGTTTCAACTTTGCGGGCATGTTTTTAGCTTGCGCCAAGCGTCATTATCTTGTTTTGGCACTGCATGCGCCTCGATTGACGTCACGAACAGCGCCCTCTCGAGTCGGGCTTATTTTCAAATTTGTAAATAACATAGAAACTAATTTTTTTATACCTTAGTTAATTGTTTATTCATATTCCACTCATCAACAAACATATTTTAGAGACAAAAGCTTCATTTTGGCAAAATACCACTTCTAGGTGACTTTAACAGTGATTACCGCAAACAGTTAAAATGAAATATAATTGGGATTTCCTCATAAAATCATCGAGTTTATACCTATTTGTTTTTAGAGCTGTACAATTGTTCCATGTGCTCTTCCGCCAATATCGAAATGTTTACCTTTTTTGTATAATACGCAAACTTGTTTCGTTATCTCTCAATTGACTGATTATTAGATAGTTGTGACGGTTACAACTTGTTCTACTGCCCGTCATCTCGTCAATGTGTCTCAAGTCATGAGGTTTGCGATGGCAGTCTGGATTGCCGCTATGGTGAAGATGAAGACCAGCCTGAATGCTGTATGTATTCAGTTTGATTGTTTATTCGTGACACTACAATAATTCAGGAAGGAGAAAAATTTGGCCTGCTATAAGAGGACATTGAAAAAATAAAAATTCGTTAGCAATATTCCTTCGATTGGACAGACTATCCCAATGAAAAAAGATCGAAGAAAACTAAAGCTTTTAAACTTATGTAAATCTTATTGTCGTGTGTATACACATACACGTGTATGTGTTTTATATTGATTTAAAAGTGGCTCTGCTTGGCAAAGGATGCCAGGGGCAAGTCCCCTCATTTTCGAGAAACACGAACAGAGCTTCGAAAAATGCTCCCCTGAAACTAACGAGCCAGAACAAAACTTCACTTATTATTTAAAGACACTGGACAGTCACCTTTGGTAATTGTCAAAGACCAGTCTTCTCATAAAGTGACAGAACCATCGTGCGTATAGTTGTACTGTCAGATCAGGGGCCAATTTCATAGAGATGCTAAGCACAAAAATTGGCTAAG